>NC_133660.1:208390999-208502567 GCF_037893015.1 Macrotis lagotis | reverse complement strand
AATTGTGGGATAACTATTGAATCATATTGTATCCCTTGTGATTTCTCATTTTTTATCTTTTCATGCCTCTCTTGAGAATTGTATATCACAGTCAGCTTTTTATTAAATTCAGTCCTAGTCTTTCTAATAGGAATTCTTTTGTTTAAATTAAAGATTTCATTTATTTTGAGTTTTAAAAATGTTCTCCTAATCCAACTTCCATCCAGCCCCCCCCCCACAGAAGGCAATTTGTCAGTCTTTACATTGTTTCCATGGTATACATTGATACAAATTGATTGTGATGAGAGAGAAATCATATCCTTAAGGAAGAAACATATAGTATAAGAGATAGCAAGATCAGAAAATAAGATATCATAATTTGTTTTCTAAATTTAAGGTAATAGTCCTTGGTCTTTGTTGAACTCCACAGTTGTTTCTCTGAATACAGATGGTATTCTCCATTAAAGAGAGCCCCAAATTGTCCCTGATTGTTGTACTGATGGAATGAGAAAGTCCATCAAGGTTGATCATCACTCCCCATGTTGCTATTAGGGTGTACAGTGTTTTCTGCTTCTGCTCATCTCACTCAACATCACCACATGCAAATCCCTCCAGGCTACCTGGAATTCCCATCCCTCCTTGTTTCTAATAGAACAATAGTGTTCCATGATACACATATACCACATTTTGCTAAGCCATTCTCCAAATGAAGGACATTTACTTGATTTCCAATTCTTTGCCACCACAGACAGGGCTGCTATAAATATTTTTTGCACATGTGATGTTTTTGCCCTTTTTCATCTTCTCTTCAGGGTATAGACCCAAAAGGTATGCACATTTTTGTTGTCCTTTGGGTGTAGTTCCAAATTGCTCTCCAGAAACGTTGGATAAGTTCACAGCTCCACCAACAATGCAATAGTTTTACCAGGAATTCTTAAAAGCCCTTTATTTCATTGGATATTCGCCCCCCCACCCCACACACACACACACTCTTAATGATTATAATTAGTTATGCTGGGTAGTTAAATTTTGGTTGTAATCCTAGTTTCTTTGCCCTCTGGAATATCATATTCCGAACCTCTGATCCTTTATTGTAGAACAACTAAATCTTATGTTATCCCAATATTTGAATTGTTTCTTTTTGATTGCTTAAAATTTTTTCTCCTTGATCTGGGATCTCTGAAATCTGGTTATAAAATCCTATGATTTCAATTTGGGTTATCTTTCAGGAGGAGATCTATGGATTCTTTCTATTCATATTTTATCCTCTTGTTATAGAATATCAAAAGAGTTTTCATTTATGATTCCTTTAAAGATGATATCTAAGGTTTTCTTTTTTATCATGGCTTTCTAGTAGTTCAATAACTATTTAATTATATATTTACTTGCCCAAGATCACATAGTTAAGTATTAAGTGTTTGAGGTCATATTTGAACTCAAGTCCTCTTGACCCCAGGGCCACCACTGTGCCACCTAGCTGCTCTTCCAAGTTATACTTTCAAAGTCACTTATTTTGAGAATGATGTCTTTCACATTTCCGTCTTTATTCCTTCTTTTGATTTTATTTTGTTGTTTCTCGGTATCTCAAAAAATCATTACCTTTCACTTGCCAAATTCTAATCTCTAAGATATTATTTTCTTCAGTGAGCTTTTTTATTTGACCTCCTTTTTTATTTGACCAACTTATCTTTTCAGTCTTCTTTTCATTGGATTTTGTGCTCTTTTTAATTTGTCTTTTTCTGTTTTTAAGAGTTTTTATTCAGTTGTTTTTCATTTACCAAGCTATTGACTCTTTTTCATTATTTTCTTGCTTCACTCTCATTTCTCTTCTCAATTTTTCCTCAACCTCTTTTACTTCATTCTTAAAATCCTTTTTAAATATTTCTATGATCTGAAACCCCTCCAAATGAATTAATTTTAAATTTTATTTAATATTTTATTTTTTATCTAGCTACATGTACAAATAATTTTTGATATCCGTTTTTAAAACTTTGAATTTCAAATTATCTCCCTTGCTCCCCCACAGTTCCCTCTCACATAGGGAAGGCAATTAATTCAAAGCTTTTTACTTTAAAGCTTTGAATGTAGGAGATTTGACTGTTTTTTTATTTTTATTTTTTGTTTTGTTCTTCCCTCTCACTACAACTTTCTATATTCAGATTCTTTTTCTATTGTTTCTTCATTTTGCCAATCTATTTCTTAATTGTTAACACTATACTTAAGTGTTTCTGGAGTGGAGAAGTTATTCTCTCAAGCTTCATGTTTTAAATGTTTTCAGAGATAATTTGTGGACCTGTAAACTGACATTTTTGGGAACTGCCCATTCCCATCCTATGTGTTAAACTTTCTTGTCTGACCAGCTTCATTGTCTGGGGCTGGAAATATGCTTTAACAAATCTTTTTTTTCCCTCTCTGCTTCAATATTTGATATAATGTGTTATTTAAAGACGTTTGGAGTGGAAATTGAAAGATTTCAGTTGAATTCTTGGCTCAACTCTACTCATTTCTAATTTCCTTACTAAGTTCCACTTTAAAATGTTTGTAAACTTGTTATACCTCTAGTATGTTAGTTTGTCATGAATATGTAGTATGTTATTCAAATATAATATGTCAACAAAATTCAAGAGAGTGTCAACATAGAATGTCAGAGCTGGGCCATTTATAGATTCAGGACAAAGAGGAAAAGAGATTTGTTAAGGAAACAGAACTTGTTAGAGACATAATGGAGGTCAAAACTCACCCTTTCCACAATTTCTTTCAAACTTGTAGTCACCCAACATCACATAATGGGTATACTGAGACAAAAATAGATCTTTTTTTATTTTGGTTACAACTTTTATAAAAATAGGGGAATTCATTCAAAAAGATTCAAGTACAATCCTCACCAAGTGTAAATAACAATCTTGCTTTCTGCCTTTGTAGCAGTTGAAGCTTGTGAATCTGTCCTGCAGAGATGAAGAAAGATGAGACAGGCACATAAAGAGGAGGGCCATAAAACAATCTCCCTGGCTGCTGCTTGGACAGGTGACATAACATCCCTAAATTTAAGGCCACCAATGTAAGAGACAATATTTACACTGAGAGTACCAGCAGCATATTAAAGCTCTGGCCAAGTCAAATTACAACCTTTCAGATTTGGCTCTACTACACAGAACAGACAAGCTGGATTGTAGGACAAATGTCTTATTTGTGTTCCCAACACTAAAACCCAGAGAATTAATCAGTCCTGTAACTTTTATGTGCCCCACAAATGTGCTAGCTATTACACAAAAGACCAAACAAGAACAAGAACAACAACAACACCAGCAGCAACAACAACAAAATAATTGAAATACATTACCTGAATCCAAGGATTTAGCAGTTTTATTTGTGGATCAAACAATACAGTTTTTCATATCTTAGAAAAGTATCCAGATATAGAAATTAGCACTATCCATGAAATCAGAAAAACTTAGGTTCACTTTTACTTCTGAGACACAGTGACTGTGAGACCATGGGCAAACCACTAAAACTCTTAATGGTCCCAGAAAACATTTCAATATTTGATTCAGTTCAGTTCCTCAGATTTGAACCAAAAAGGAAACACAGAGAAGAAAGAGGGGTGGGAGGAAAGAAAAAGAGAAGGATGAATGGTTTATCAAAATCTCTTCTTCCTTTACTAGAACAAGAAACTAAAGACCAAATAGGAGAAGAGTTTTGCACAGTGAGTAGCAAAACTGGAATTAGAGCCTTTTTTTCTGATTTCCAACTATTTTATTTTTCTTTCACTCTAGGCAGCCTATCAATCAATAAATGTTTATAGATGAGACTTTCTATCACCCAAATCTCTTCTAATACCTTCATTGTGGTGTGGAGCTGGTCCTGAGTTTTGAAAACTATGTCACCAGAGAGAAAGTCCTGACAAATCCTAGTAAAGTTGAAAAATCTCGAAAGAACAGTTTCTTCATATCATTTAACTGGCAAAATATAAAATACAAATAGACAAAAAATGAATATATATTTATAAATACGTACATATGTATACAATAAAACATGTTTTGAAGAGATATTTTATTTAAAAATATTTTCCAGTTGATCCTTTTTCTCATCCTTGGTGAATTGTGTTTGTACGTAAAACTTTTAGTTTTTCCCACTTAAAATGATCCAATTTATCTATCCCTTATTTTGTTAAGACTTTTCGTCCTGACCATGGGGTAGGAAAAAGTCCTGGGATCATGTTTTCTTCTTTTTCTAATGTTTTGACATACACACACACACACACACACACACACACACATATATATAAATATAGGGAATATATACTTCTGAATTTATTGGACAAATCTTTCAGGCAAATTGATTAATTTAGCTAAAATAGGAATTCTTTCCCAAGTAATGTACATTTTCTCATTTATGGAATACTGGTTTAATAAGTTCTCTTGTTTTTGTTTCCCTATCATCTAGTCTAAACATTTATCTAGCATTGTATTTTTAATTATTTTCAAATAGTTTTTCATAATTTCTACCTAATAATTTGTGATATTTAATTATTACTATTATTCCTTCGTTTCCATTTTTTTATTATTTCCCTTAAGGTCCTAGGTCTTTTTTTTCATTCATTTCATAGATTAGTATAGAGATGAACCTGTAATTCAACTTGTAAATCAGCCAACAAGAATTTATTAAGAAACTAATATCTACCAGAGAATGTGCTAAGTGCTTGAGTATATAATAGAAAAGACAAACAACTCAAAACAAGGCAAAAAGCAATCCCTGCTCTCAAGAAACTCAAAGTCTAATGGGAGAAATAGCGTGTAAACTTTTATGTTATCAAGATAGATACACATACACACACATATGTATCTATATATGATAACTTAGAGATAATGTCAAAGAGAAGGTACTGATAAAGGAGGACCAGAAAAAATCTTCCTATTAAAAGTCATAATTGATTTGAGATTAAAAACAAACCAGCAAGGTTATAATGTACCACTCCAATATATTTGTCAATGAAACCACATAGACAGTTGATAGGTTGGTTGTTGTCCTTTCTTTTCAGAGAACTAAAATGGCAACAAGGTTGTAGTGAAGGCACAGTGTGTCTGAGTGTGAGTGATCAGTTCAGATCACATCAGTGCAGGCTGCTTAGGTTTTAAATAAATCAGCTAATAATCCATAGGAAATAAAGAAATGTCTCTCAGTTTACACATCTCACATTTCTTTTGAGCTACTACAGTTCTGCTTTGATCATGGAGTAAATCCATGCTTATTGTTAGGGTGAAATTATCACAAGCAGTAGAAAATTCATCCATATTTTGTTTTATCTCAACCCCATAAGCTGTATTGAGTAAACAATCATTTGTGAACAAGATGTCCCATATCAACTCTCTTTTCACTTTAGTCTTGACTTGTATAGCTTTTTCAAATAATTTGCCATTGCACAGTAGCTCATCTTGACTCCATTTTCATCCTCATTGAATTCATCTGACAATATTATTAAAAATAAAAGTCAATCTAAAAAGCATGGGGGTAAGCACACACACTTGCTTTACTCCAACAATGACAGGGAAGGTATAAAAGCATTGTCTATTATCCATGTGAGCAAAACATCATGAAAATGATAAACAATACTGATGAATTCAAGGCAAAAAGATCTTGCTATGCTCTTCCTCAAGCTCTCATGATGGACAGTAACAAAGATCTTGGTAAAATTGGTAAACATTGTATATAGACTTCTGATTCTGGCATTTCTCTTGGAGTTTTTGGGAAGCAAACTCATTCCTCAACTTTTTTTTTTTGAAACCACACTGACTCTTGAAAAGGTAACATTTTCCAAGTGAAGGACAAATCTATCCATGAAGACTTTCTTAAGAATCTT
Source organism: Macrotis lagotis (assembly GCF_037893015.1). Classification (NCBI taxonomy): domain Eukaryota; kingdom Metazoa; phylum Chordata; class Mammalia; order Peramelemorphia; family Peramelidae; genus Macrotis; species Macrotis lagotis. The sequence continues at coordinate 208,496,731 of NC_133660.1, read as the reverse complement.
GATGGCAATGACAAAGTCAGAAAGAGGGAGACCCCTCTATGATTATTACAGGACAACTTATTTCCTTTTCCTTTATAGAGATAGACAGTGAAGTTATCCTTGAACTCCTGGAGGTTATCCTCTTAGCATATTGTCTAGAATAGTTCACTTAGCTTTGTATGAAAAGTGGAACCCCTATCTTATAAATCTCATTGGTAATAGAATCATCACCAGATGCTTTACTACATGAGAGGAGTGTAATAACATTCAAAAACCTCTTGTTCATTTGGAAATTTGGTTAAAGAGAGAATGACTTTAGCCAGAGGCATCTAGTCAAGAGCTTGAACATTAATAATGTTCTGCTGAGAACAATATGGAAGTGTTCTACCCATTTCTTCAGGATCATGTCTTTATTATTAATCTGTGTGGTTCCATCAGTACTGAGTAGTAGAGATGAACCACAGATTTTTGGCTCAAAAATATCTTTTAGGGCATCAAGAAATCATTTTATATTGCAATTTTCCCAACATATATAACAGGATTGTCTTTCTACTGTCAAGAATTCTGCATCTCTCTAAGATTACTTAGAGAGATAAATGTTTGGTAAAGTTAAATGATGCCTTCTTAGAAATGAACAAACTTTTCTGCTCATAAATTCTATGTAGTTCTCATTTTTCATTTAGCAGTTTTTGAATCTCTCCATCTTTTTAATCAAACTAATCTTTACATTTGTGAGTGTTCTTGCAATGAAATGCTATATAAATCAAATTTCTGAAAGTTACCCACTCCTTTTCTGATACACCATTGCCAACTTTCCCTCCAAGATAGCAATAAACTGTTCTAGCAAGGAAAAATGTTCTAATCTATTGACATTAACTCTTCTCATGGTCATCTTGCATTGAGACTCACTCTCTTATTGTTTGTGAATGTTTAGATTTAAAAGGATAAGTATATGATCAATAGATGAGTTTGATTCTCCGTCACTGTGGCAGCTACAGGAAAAAAAAATGTATCCAAATCCAGCTTCAGGGCCCTGGATTTCACTTACCAGCCTTGCTTTTCCTCAAGGCTACTATTTGAATATTTTAAGACTGAATTCTCTAAAAATAAAAGCTATTCATTTTTGAGGGCTACAAGATTTCCTGTAATCCTCAAGTTTGTACACAGTCTTTATATCAAAAGTGAGTAGATGAAGCAGCTAGGTGGCACAGTGGATAAATCACCAGCCCTGGAGTCAGTAGTACCTGAGTTCAAATCTGGCTTCAGACACTTAATAATTACCTAGCTGGGTGGCCTTGGGCAAGCCACTTAACCCCATTGCCTTGTCAAAAATATTCTAAAAAAAAGTGAGTGGTATCATAATGAGTTTGGAAGACAAATTATATAGTTAAAAGAGGGAGAAAAAGGATGAGGTTCACCTATACCTATTTTTAATGACTTTCTTAAAGAATTCAGTTACCAAATAAAAGAAAATTCAGGATAATGATTAGTAGGGATGGATATTTGGACAGGAGAGGGAGGATTGTCATCTTTATCATGTTGTGAAAGCCCAAGTAAGTGCAATAGACATCCTTCTAATTATCTCTTCCCCTCTAATCTTTAAACTTTCTGTTTCCTTCTTTGCTTTGATAAAACTTCTCGTTCTTTCATCTCAAAAAGCAGGAATGTTCTGAAGACATAATGCTGATTGTTAAATTTTGAATATGATTCTTAGGAACATCACAAATCAGGGCATAATTTATCATATTATTGGTTATATAAATTCTAAATGAGGGAAAAATTACTAAAACATATCAAACTTTACAGTATGGGGTATGGCTTTGGAAAGCCAGCTGTTGAATATATAATAATACAGCATTATGTAGGTCTCCTCTCTTCTCCACATCTTTCCTTGTCTCTCCTCTTCATTGTCTTCTCTTATTCTCTCCATTTTTCTCCACCTCTTCCCCTTATATCTCCTCTTTTCTTCTTTTCTCTTCTCTTCACTTCTCCTTTTCATTAGATGTACTTTTAATTTTCAGTAGAAATTCCTTCCAATCACTTGATCTACTTTTGGAGAATGTGATGATCATTAAGGAAAGCCATGAATGCCTCAGTTCTCCTAGTTTTGACAAAAATGAGAATTATAGAAGATGAAAACTGAGAGAAAAGACCTTGAGATTTCCTAAATTCTAAATTAATTAATGGCTCAAAGCAAATTCTAGAGAAGTTGAAATAACAAAATTGTTTATGAAACAATTTTACATTCTAAAATAACATAGAAGCTCTTCAAGAAAGGTCTGTACCATGGGGGTGAGAGTGAATCACAGTCCAGTGCAGATTATACCAGTGTAACTATGTCATAGCAAAGAAACAGTAGGTAAAGGGAGCAACTAAATCAGCAGCAGTAGCAGCAGAGTATTTCATAGCTTTCAATCCAGAAATTATAAGAGAGTTGGATAAATGATAAGAAAGATATTGCAGGATCTTTTTGTTGGCAATGGGTGCAGGATTCTGCTGCCTGTTTCAATTTAGTTCCAGATCAAAGCTCTGAGTCATAATCACAGAGCAAGGAAAAGCACTAACACACCAGAGTTTGTTGCAGCAGGGGAACAGGGATTTTGTTCATAGTCTAGGGTAGAAAAAAGTACTTTTGTCCATCATAGATCAGAGCATAGGAAAGGAGAGGGGGGGTAAATACACCTCAGCTGAGATCAGGTCACCTGGGAAGAATTAAATATTTACAAGACTTCCAGAATTATTTCACAAAATAGATGAACAACATACCTGATGCTTGCAACATTGTCATCTCCATTTCAAATGCAGAGCCCAATTTTAATATAAAGTTAAAAGTCAATAAATGAATAGGAGAATGAGAAAATCACAAAATACACTGATTCTGACCATAAATAGTTATTATAGTGACAAGGAAAATCAAACCACAAAGATGAAAGGTAACAAAATCAAAATTGCTACATCCAAATCCTCAAAGAAAAATGTGAATTCATCTCAGGACCAAAAGGAATTCCTAGAAGAGCCCAAAAGTAACTTTGAAAATCAAAGAAAGGTAAAGGAAAAAATGGGGAAAGGAATGAGAATAATGTAAGAAAATCATGGGGCAAAAGTCAATAGCTTGGTAAAAGAGGCACAAAAATAATGAAGAAAATTATACTTTCAAAAAATAGGCCAAAGTGAAAAAAATGACAAGAATGCACCAAAGAGAAAAAAACTCCTTTTAAAAAACAGTCAAATGGGAAGACACTATAAAAAATTCACTGAAGAGAAAGCTACCTATAAAGCAGAATTGGCAACATAGAAGAAAAATTGCAAAAATTTACTAAAGAGAAGAATTCCCTAAAAAAATAGAATTGGCTTTTTAAATTATTTTAAATTATTTAAATTATTTTTATAGCACATCAAAGAAAAAGACTTCCTAAAAAATTAAAAACCAGTTGGTAGAAGCTAATGACAAAAGACATCAAATAAAAATTTAAAAAATCAAAATAATGAAAATAGAAGAAAATATTAAATGTCTCTTATTATTTCTTTTTTCATTTTACAATTTTAAATTATAAACTTCAAATTCTCTCCCTTACTCCCACCCCACTCTCCCCACTAAGAAAATCAGTTACTTGGTGTAGGTTAAAAATGTGTACCATGAAACACATTACTATAATAGTCATGTTTAAAAGTAGATATAATGCACACCCCACCACAAAGGAAGAGAAAACTCGAGAAAAATTTTTCAGATCCCATCAGCTCTTTATCATGAGTGCATCAGAGAAATTGCTTCAATATCTTTCCCTGAATTACTATTGCTAGCTATATTTCCCTCCATTCTATTCCCCCCAATCATCATTTACTCATTTATGCTCTTCTCTCTCTCTCTCTCTTTTCAACCAATGACTCCTCAAAAGTGTGTTGGATCTGACTACCCTCTCCCACAATCTTCCCATTCTATACCACCATCCCCTTCCCCTTTACCCTTTCTCCAACCCCTTTCCTCTCCTACCTCTCCCATTTTCCTAGGGTAAAATGGATTTCTATATCCAATTGAATGTATATATTATTTCCTCTCTGAGCTACTTCCGATGAGGGTAAAGACTCACTCCTCATCACTTCCCCCCTCTTCCACTCCAAGGCAAAGGCTTTTGCCTATTTTATGTGAAATTACTTAACCAATTTTACCTTTCTTTTCCCTTTCTCCCATTTCATTCCTTTCTTGTCCATTAACTTCATTTTAAAAATAATATTATACCATTAAATTAAACTCCCTCCTGTACCTTGTCTATATATGCTCCTTCTAACTGCCTTTAAAAATGAGAAGGTTCATATAAGTTATCAGTATCATCTTCCCATGCATTAAAACAAACAGTTCAACATGTTAAATTTCTCATAATTTGCTTTCCCCATCTATTCTCTCTATGCTTCATCTGAGTACTGTATTTAAAGTTCCAACTTTCTGTTCAGCTCTAGCCTTTTCATCGGGAAAGTTTGAAAGTACACTAGTTCATTGAATAACCATCTATTTACCTGAAATAGTTTGTTCAATTTCACTGAGTAGTTGATTCTTTTTCTGGAATTCAAACTATTTTGCCTCACAGAATATCATATTTCAAGCCCTACAAGCCCTAAATGTAGAAGCAGCTAAATCGTATGTTATCCTGACTATAGCTCCATGATATTTGAATTATTTCTTTGTGAATATTTGTAATATTTTTTCCTATACTTGGGAGTTCTGAAATTTGACTATAATATTCTTGGCAGTTTTCATTTTGGGATCTCTTTCAGGAGGTGATCAATAGATTCTTACAATGTCTATTTTACCCTCTGTTCCTAATATATCAGGGCAATTTTCCTCTAGAATTTCTTGAAAAATGAAGTGTGAGGTCTTTTCTTTTGTGGTCATGAATTTCAGGTTGTCCAATAATTTTCAAGTTATCTTTCCTGGTTCTTTTTCCAGGTCATTTGTTTTTCCAATGAGATCTTTTACATTTTCCAAAAAGTTTTTCATTCCTTTGGTTTTGATTTACTATTTGTTGACTACTCACAAAGTCATTAGTTTCCCTCAGATCCATTCAACATTTGAAGGAATTATTTTCTTCAGAGAGATTTGTATTCCCTTTTCCATTGGGCCAAACATGCTTTTTAAGGCTATCTTCTCCTCTTCTCCTCCTTGGACTTTTGGACTACTTGTTCCATTTGAGCAAAACTGAGTTTTCAGATATTATTTTCTTCAGTATTTTTTGTACTATTTTCACCAACCTGCTGACTTGGCTTTCGTGATTTTTCCACATCATTCTCATTTCTCTTTCTTTCTTCCTTTTTTTGTTTTTTGCAAGGCAATGGTGTTAAGTGACTTGCTCAAGGTCACACAGGTATGTAATTATTATGTGTCTGAGGCTGGATTTGAACTCAGGCTCTCCTGACTCCAGGGCCGGTGCTCTATCCACTGTGTCAATTAGCTGCCCCTGTCATTTTTAATTCAATTTTTCCTCCATCTCCCTTACTTGATTTTCACATTGTTTGAGCTCTTCCATAGCCTGAGAACAATTTTGACCTTGTTATCTTCTGAGTGTGTATTTTGATCCTCCATGGGACCAAAGCAATTGTCTATAGTGAGATTTTTTCCTTCTTTTGTTTGTTCATTTCCCCATCCTATCACTTGTTTTTAGCTCTTTCATAGACTGCGGCTTTGTGTCCAGGGTGGAGGACACACTGCTCCAGTCTTTTGAGGGTTTTTGCAACTGTTTTCAGGGATACCTTACCCAGGACCTCAATTCTGCCAAGTTCCTATGAGAGGCTGACTGCTCTCTTGTGCTTTGCTCTGGTCTGAAAATGACCACAGGCACTCCATTCTGCCCTGAAACCATGAGGAGAGTCCCTGTTCTGCTATGGTAATAATCTCCTTTTCCTGAGACTGGTACCCCAGACTGTGACTTGAATATGAGTATGGACAGAACAATAGAGTTCTGACTTAGGGAGAACAAAATGAACTCTTCAATCTTTCTCAACTCACTTACTGTCCATGGGTTGAGTGATCTGGAAGGAGCTGCTGGGTGGCTCCCTTCCAGGTGACTTCCTAGGTCTGCTCCTGGTCCCCAGTGTTGCATCTGTGCTGAGGCCTGCACTGGACTGTGCTCTGCAATCAGTCTGGTACAGCACAGTTTTCCTGCTGAGCTTCCCAATTATCCTTGGCAATATCTTGACTGAGACAACTGGAAACCACCACTGTTTCCCCAAGGGGAAGCACCACCAAGGGATCCAGGTACCATACAGATTGTTCTTGGGTGGCTGGAGCTGTTTCACTCAGGTTCCACTGGACTATGCTGCAGGCTCATTCTAACCCTAGTAAAAGAGACCTTTCCCATGAGCCTTCCAAGGTTTCTAGTCCTGGAAAATTGTTTTATTCATTCTTTCTGTGGGTTCTACCACTGTAGAATTTGATAACAGTCATTATTTAAAGGCTTTTGGAGTGATCTGAAGGATAGTTTGGGAGAATTCCTGCTTCCACTCTGTCATCTTGGCTCCACCCACCTAAATGTCTCTTTAAAAAAAAAAAACAACTGATCTGGGCAATAATTTGAAGTGAGATAACTTCAGAATTATTGGGAATCTTTAAATATATGTTAAAAATGTCCCTAGTCATTGCATTTCAAAATTTACCAAATAAAGCTAATTTGCTATTCTAGCATGAAAGAATAAATAGACATGGATCACCTCTTGAAAAGATTTCCAAAACAAAAATTTCCAGGAATATTATAACCAAATTCTAGAGCTCTCAGGTCAAGGAGGTAATATTTCAAGCAACCATGAGGAACCACTTCAAAACTTGTGAAGCAACATTCAAAATCACTCAGGCTTTAAAAGTTTCTAATTTAAAGGAACAGAGGACTTGGAATATTATATGCTAAAAGGCAAAGGAATTTGAATTACAACCAAGATTTACCTACCCAGAAAAATTGAGTATAATCATTCAGGGGAAATATATGTTCAGTGAAAAAGAGGACTTTTGAATTTCTAATGGAAAGCCCAGAGGTGAATAGAATAATTTAACTTTCAAGAACAAATCTCAGGAAAGTCATTAAAGGATAGAAAAATCATATGGAATTCAATAAGATTAAACTGTTTATATTCCTACATGGGAGTTGATGCTTGTAACTCATAAAAACTTTCTCATTTTTAGGGCATTTATAAAGAAAATACATAAACAATTGTAAAAGGTATGAGTTGAATATGAATATCTAAAAATAATTAAAATTAAGAAATATGAAAGAGGAATACATTAGGAGAAAGGAAGAAATAAAAAGAGGTAAATTATCTCAAAAGTAAATGAAACATGAAAAGTCTTTTTCAGTGGAGGAGAAGTTGGAGTATATTGTAAGGATGACACTTGAATCTTAATTTCACTGAAATTTGTTCAAATAGGGGGATAAAACATGGACCCAGCTTTATTTTACAAAGGTAAAGATGGGGAAAGGCATAAGAAGAGGGTAAATACTATTAGAAGTGAAATGGGATTTGTGGAGGTTTTGGTCAGAGAAAGAAATGGGTGAAAGGAGAGAGTTGGATAAACAAAGAAAATAGAGAAAAATGAACAATTAGAAATCATAACTGTGAAGACATTCTGGGGAACAATTTAGAACTCTACCAAAGGGCTACAAAACTGTGCATACAATTTGACCTAGTATTATCACTACTAGGTCTGCATCCCAAGAGATTATGAAAAAAAATAAAAGGACCTTAATGTAGAAAAATATTCACAGAAACTCTTTTAATGGTGACAAATAATTATAAATTGATATTATTTCCATCAATTGGGGAGTAATTAAAAAAGGTGCAGTATATGAATAACATAACATAGTAATGAACCATAAGAAATGACAAGTAGGTTGACCTAAAAAGACATACATGAATTGATGCAACGTGACATGAAGAAAAGGAGCAATAATATATTATGATGAACTATGAATGACTTTCCTATATTCAAAAATATAAAATTCTAGGATAATTCCAAGAGACTGATGATACATTATGCTATCAGTCTTCAAAGAAAGAGCTAATAGAGTCTGAATGTATATCAAAGAAGACCAAAAAAATTATATTTTTCTGTTCTGTATTTTCTTTCACATTATGACTAATAACTAACATGACTGAACATGTATAAACTAAATCAAATTACTTGCCTTCTCAGTGGGGGGGGGGGGGTTAGGAGGAAGGAAGAGAATTTGAAATGCAATGATTTAAAAACTTGTTAAAAGTTAGTTTTATGGATCAAAACCATATATTACACCTCAACTATGCCATGCTGAAATATCCACATTGATTAATGATAAGGACATGGTCCTAAAGATATGGGTTGAACATTTCCATTATTTTTTTAACAGGCCATCATCAATCAATGCATAAATCATTTATTATTTAACTTGTTGATATCAATAAGTCCTAATTGAAGTTCCAACTGAAGAAGAGGTTTTGAATGCCATTAGACTCCTTTCAAGTACAAAAGGACCTGATGTTGATTCTATTCCAACAAAGATCCTCAATATGGGTGGGAGGGACTCCATTGCTCATCCAAAAACTGACTGAAATTTTCCTACTTATATGACATGAAGAGCTTAGCCCTTAAGAATTCAAGTATGTCTCCATTGTCTAGCTATATAAAGTTAAAGGGAATAGACAATCACAGGGGTATTGTTCTTTTAGTCATTGCTGGGAATATTTTTAACAGAGTCTTTCTCAAAAGACTGATTCATTACCTAGAAGATGGTCACCTCCCTGAGAGTCAGTGTGGCTTCAGTAAGGGTAGTGGAACATTTGGTAAGATGTTTGCTTCCCTATATCTCTTGGAAAAATGACAGGAACAGAGCAGAAGTCTGTACACACTTGTAGATCTAAGCAAGGCCTTTGACATTGTCGGTCATGAAGGTTTATGGAAAACTATGTCAAAATGTGGTTGCCCAGAGAAGTTTAAGATTATTGTACATCAGTGTTTTGATGGTATGCTTGCTCAGGTTCTGGATAATGGATGAGGCTCTTGAAATTCCCTGATCATGAATGGAATGAAGCAAGAATGTGTACTTGTCCCTATGCTTTTTAGCATTTAGATTATTTTCAGTCATATTATCTAAAACCTTCACTGAGGATGAACTGGCCTCAAGATCAGCTATCATTGATGGAAAATTCTTCAACTTGAAAAGGCTACAAGCAAAAGTCAAAGTAGAGGGAGTGTTGTTGCAACCTCTGAAACCGAGATGCAACAAAATATGGATTCTATGCTGCTAACAATTAATTCCAAGAAAACCCAGGTGCTCCATCAGCCAGCACCAAACCATTCATATGTGGAACTATTGCTTACAACAAATGGAAAAAAATTGAGTACTATTGGAAAAGTTCACTTACTTTGGCAATGTTCTTTCCAGGGAGGTACACATTGACAATGAGATTGACACACTCATTGCCAGAGCTAGCTCTGTCTTTGGGAGGTTCCAAAAGAAGGTATAGGAGAGAAGTATTAGACTAACTACCAAACTGAAAATCTACAGATCTGTTGTCCTGAACACATTCCTATATGTCTATATATCCTGGACAGTCTGCAAGTGACATATCAGGAAACTGAATCATCTCCATTTAAATTGTCTTTGAAAGAATCTGAAGATCACCCAACAGAAGACACTAGACACTGAAATCTTTTCCAGAGCTATACTGCCTAGCATTCCAACATTACTACACAGAGTAAGACTACAATTGACTGGTCATGTTGTGTTAGAATGCCAGAAGTATACTTGCCAAAAAGACTATTCTGTGGAGAACTCACCAAAGGCAACCACTTAAAAAAGGGTCAGAAGAAGTGATACTGGGATACCCTGAATGACTCTCTAAAAAAACCTGGAATTGATTGTGCAGCATGAGAGACACTAGCACAGAACTGCCCAGTATGACATCCCTTCTTCAGTGAGGATGCTGTGGTCTATTAGAAGGCTAGAATTGAAGTAACTCAAAGTAAATGTGACATACATTAAGTTTTTGAATACCTACCCCAGTTGATCATATAATCTAGTTGTGCCCAACTTGTAGTAAAGCATTGAGAGATCCTATTGCCCTGAACAGCAACAGTCAGACACACTACAACTTGTCTCCAACATAGTGATGTCATTTTGGTCTTCTTGGATAACAAAGGACAAGAAACAACCAACTCCCACAACCTCTCCAACATTGATCATTTTCCCATTTGATTATCTTAGTCAATCTGATAGGAGTAAAGTGGTACCTCATAGTAGTTTTAATTTTTAATTTCCTTTTTTTGTAGGTTTTTGCAAGGCAATGGGGTTAAGTGGCTTGCCCAAGGCCACACAACTAGGTAATTATTAAGTGTCTGAGGCCAGATTTGAACTCAGGTACTCCTGACTCCAGGGCCAGTGCTCTATTCACTGCACCACCTAGCCACTCCAGTTTTTAATTTTCTAATCAATTTTGGAGCATTTTTTAATATGATTATAAATAGCTTTAATTTCTTCATGTGAATATTGCCTGTTCATATCTATTGACCATTTATCAAATGTAGAATTACTTGTAACCTTATAAATTTAATTCAGTTTTCTATATATTTTAGAAATAAGACCTTTATAAGAATCTCTACCTGTAAAAATTGCTCCCCAGCTTTCTGCTTTCCTTCTAATTTTAGTAGCATTGGTTTAATTAGTGCAAAACATTTTACTTCAATAGAGTCAAAATCATTCATTTTGTAATATATAATGTACATTATTTCATGTTTTGTTATCTATTTCTCCCCTTTCCATAGAGCTGACAGAGCATTTCTTGAGCTTGGTCTATGGTATGACCCATTTTATACCTAAATCTTGTACCCATTTTGACCTTGTTTTGGTATAGGGTGTGAGATGTGTCTTTGCATAGTTTTTGCCATATTATTTTCCATTTTCTCAGTAATTTTTGTTAAATCATGAACTCTTATCCAGAAGCTAAAGTCTTTGGACCTGTCAAACAACAAGATACTTTAGTCATTTATCACTATTTCTTTTCAACCTATCTTTTTATTTTTTTGTTGTTTTTGTTTTTGCAAGTCAAATAGGTTGTGACTTGCCCAATAAAGCTAATAATAATAGTAATAAAGCTAAGAAACTATTAAGTGTCTGAGGCCAGATTTGAGCTGAGGTCCTCCTGACTCCAGGAACAGCAAGTACTCTATCCATTGGGATGCCTAGCTACCCTTATTTTAAAAAATCATTTATTTTGAATTTTATGGTTTTTCCCCTAACTTCACATCCCTCTCCCCCCACCCCCCACAGAAAAACAGTCTGTTAGTCTTTACATTGTTTCCATGGTATACAATGATCTAAGGTGAATGTGATGAGAGAGAGAGGTCTTATCCTTAAGGGAAAAGAAGTATAAGAGATTCAAAAATTACATAATAAGATAACTTTTTAAAAAATAAAGGTAACAGTTTTTGGTATTTGTTCAAACTCCATAATTCTTTCTCTGCATACAGATGGTATTCTCCATCACAGATATCCCAAAATTGTGCCTAATTGTTGCACAGATGGAATGAGCAAGTCCATTAAATTTGATCATCAAGCCAATATTGCTGTTAGGGTGTACAATGTTCTGGTTCTGCTCATCTCACTCAGCATTAGTTCATGCAAATCCTTGTAGGCTCCCTGAATTCCCATCATTTCCAGTTTCTAATAGAACAATAGTGTTCTATCACATACATATACCACAATTTATTAAACTATTCCCAATTGATAGGCATTCACTCAATTTCCAATCTTTGCAACCACAAACAGGGCTCTTATGTATATTTTTGTGCAAGTGATGTTTTTACCCTTTTTCATGATCTCTTCAGGGTATGAACCCAGTAGTGGTATTGCTGTATCAAAGGGTTTGCACATTTTTGTTGCCCTTTGGGCATAATTCCAAATTGCTTTCCAGAAAGGCTGGAGAAGTTCACAACTCCACCAACAATGTATTAGTGTCCGATATTTCCCACATCACTTCCAACGCTGATCTTTGTCCTTTCTGTTGATATTGGCCAGTCTGAATGGTGTGAGGTGGTACCTCAGTGATGCTTTAATTTGCCTTTCTCTAATAAGTAGCTATTTAGAGCAATTTTTCATATGACTATGGATTGCTTTGTTTTCCTCATCTGTAAATTGCCTTTGAATCTCATTTGACCATTTGTCAATTGGGGAATGGCTTGTTTTATTTAATTTGACTCATTTCTCTGTATATTTTAGAAATGACTCCTTTGTCAAAATACTAAATCTAAAAATTATTTATCGATTCACTACATTTCTTTTGATCTTGGTTACAGTGGTTTTGTCTTTGTAAACCCCTTTACTTTAATGTAATCAGAATAATCTAGTTTGGTTTTAATTATGTTCTCCATCTCTTACTTAGTCATAAACTGCTCCCCTTTTCATAGATCTGACAGGTAACCTATCCCTCAATCTCTTGGTTTGCTTATAATATTATTATATGTTTAAATCTTGTATTCATTTTGATGTTATAGGTTGTGAGGTGTTGGTCTAATACAAGTTTCTGCCATACTAACTTCCAATTTTCCCAAGTATTTTTTTTATCAAAGAGAGATTTTTTTATCCCAGTAACTTGATTCTTTGGGTATATCAAGCAGAAGATTACTATAATCATTTCCTGATATGGCATCTTGTCTATTCCACTGGTCCAACACTATATTTCTTAGCAAATACCAGATAGTTTTGATGACTGATGCTTTATAATATAATATTTGATCTGTTAAGGTAAAGCCACATTCTCTTGCAATATTTTTCATTAAATCCCTGAAAATACTATACTTCTCCATATGAATTTACTTACTATTTTCCTAACTCATTAAAGTAATTTATGGGTATGTTGCTTGATAGGGTACTAAACAAGCAGTTTAATTTTGGTAGATTTGTCATTAGTTCGACCTATCCACAAGCAGTTGATATTTAAAACTGCTTTGATTTCTGTGAGAAGTGTTTTGTAATTGTTTTCAAAACGTTTCTTAGTCTGCCTTGGCAGGTAGACTCCCAAGTATTTTATATTCTGAAGTTACTTTGAATGGGCTTTCTGTTTCTAGCTCTTTCTGCTGCATCTTTCTAATCATATACAGAAATGTTGAGGATTTATGAGGGTTTATTTTATGTCCTGTGACATTTGTAAAGTTGATAATTATTTCTAGTAGTTTTTTAAATGATTTCTTGGGATTCTCCAGATATACCATTATGTCATCTTTAAAGAGTGAGAGTTTTGTCTCTTCATTCCCAATTCTAATTCTTTCAGTTTCTTTTTCATCTCTTATTGGTAATCTAACATTTCTAATACAATATTGAATAGTAGTGGTGATAATGGGCATCCTTGTTTCACCCCTGGTCTTACTGGGAATGCCTCTAGCCTATCCCCATTGCATATAATGCTTGTTGATAGTTTCAGATACATATTACTTATTATTCTAAGAAATAATCCATTTATTCCTATACTCTCTAATGTTTTTTGGTAGGAATGGATGCTGTATTTTGTCAAAAGCTTTTTCAGCATCTATTGATATTGTCATATAATTTCTGATAGGTTTGTTGTTCATAAAATTGAGTATACCAACAGTTTTCCTAATATTGAACTAACCCTGCATTCCTGGGATAAATACTACTTGATCATAATGTATTATCCTAGTGATAACTTGTTGTAATACTTTTGCTAAGATTTTATTTACAATTTTTGCATCTACATTCATCAGGGAAATAAGTCTATAATTTTCTTTCTCTGTTTTAACTCTTTCTGTTTTAGGTATCAGCACCATATTTGTGTCATAGAAAGAGTTAGGCAGAGTTCTGTCTTCACCTATTTTCTAAAGAGTTATATAGAATTGGAACAAATGTTTCCTAAATGTTTGCCTAGCTACCCCTTTTGAACCTATCCTAATACATAGTCTGTTACTGTATTTCTTAATTAGTATCAGGCAGTTTTAAAGACTACAGCTTTATTGTATAGTTTTAGATCTGGTAGAGCAAACCCATAGTGACCTTTTTTATTCATCATATGCCATTTATGGAGAGTTACCATAATTGCCCAGCATATTCAGTGAGGGTTTATGCACTAAAAGAAAAGATAATTTGACTTACTTCTATAAGGGACCATAGTTTACTAAGCCCCTTTTTGTACTTATAGGGATATATACTAGAACTTTGATTTCATAAGGGTACTCCCATGTTTGTAAAGTCAGTGTAAGTTTTTACCTTAAACATTTTCCTAAAGCATTATAAAAATAAACTGATTTTACCCTGTCTTTTCTCTTATGATTTTCTAAGTACTGTTATATACAATAATTACTATAAGTTTTTATAACTATTTTCCTGGTCAAATGCTTATGTTTTCTTAACTAATTGTGAGGAATGGAATGTAATCATCCTTGAACCTTGAAAGAAGACTAGTCCTACCCCCTTTAATCCCTTTATAATTTGAAAGGAAAATATGGTCTTTTCCTTGTCAAATCATGAAAGAATCTCCATCTTTAGACTTCAAAACAAATAGTCATACTGCCTTCCTGGCACTTAAAATTAGAAAAAAAAAAATGTTTCCGCCCCTAAAGGAAAATAACATTGTAGAAGAATGGTTCACTGAGATCAAATAATAGAATGGTCTCCAGATAAGTTTAAGGTTTTCTCTACTCTTGTGATGTATATCCTTTTTCCTCCCCTTGTTGCTATTTAAATTTTTTGATCTCAGCATCTTGAGGGTATCATGCATTGAGGTGGCCTTTATTACCTAATGGTGGTGGGTAAATCCCAGAAAAAATAAAACTTTGTGTCTAATCTATTTTTATTATTGTTGATATTGTTTTGTTTTATTTTACCTCTGTTTTAAAGTTCTTAATTTTAGGTTCCTTCCTTCCTTCCTTCCTTCCCTCCTTCCTTCCTTCCTTCTTTCTGTCTTTCCTTCTTTTCTTCTTGTACTTGTGGGTGCTCTGTCCAAGGACTTTGTCATACTTTGTAGGGTTTGCAACTCCAAATTAATCTGGTTCTCCTTGCCTGACCATCAGTAGGTCTCAGGCTAAATCCATATGGTCATTGTTTGAGCCCTATTTGGTTCAAAATGAATGAAAATTGGAATTCTTTCTGTTTTGGCCAGAAGCCCTGTTGGGGGGTGGGGGTTCCTCAGTCTCTGAGCTTAATTTTTTTAGAAGTGGCCATTCTTAGTCTCTCTTAATGACTGAATGACTTGGGAAAGGTCTATCTTTAAAAGACCAAGGTTTCCAACTGCATCCAATATTATCCCCAGTTATCCTGATTCATATCTGGCCTCTGGACCCAGATGAATCTGAAGAAGTAAGCCCTCACTTAAATCCAATTATCTTTCATGTCATGGCATCACCACCTTGATGCCATGGTCTTCTTTGAGAAGGAAAGACAATGGGTGCCTAGGTGGTGCAATGGATAGAGCACAGGCCCTGGAGTCAGTAGTACCTGAGTTCAAATGCAGTCTCAGACACTTAATAATTACCTTCCTGTGTGACCTTGGTCAAGCCACTTAATCCCATTTGCCTTGCAAAAACATTATTTAAAAAAGAGAGAAGGAAGGACAAACAACAACAACAACATGGGAAATCACTGATTACCTGTGATAGGAAGGAAGAGAAAGCTTCTTCATTCCAGAAACATGTTAATTATTCTCAGTTTACATTCCTACAGAGAGAAATTACACATATAGGATGTTAAGAAGGGGACAGGATGGTGCACTCAGGTTCACAAAGTTATAGAGATGATTTCTGACCAACAAAATGTGTACAAAGTGCAAGAGGCAGAGCCTGAACCCAAGTCTTTCTGCTTTTGAGGACATCTGACTACTCAAAATGAAATTCTGCCTTTTCCCTGCAAATCCCCCCACAGCACTGTATATTAGTACTGTCTTTGTGGTTAGATATTTTTGGAGGCTTCAGTCTATCATTTTTTATTTCCTTTAGGAGGTCCAATATTTTAATTGGAAGAAAACAAGGGTTTATCTTTCATATCATCTTTGAAATTTATGCCTCAGTGTTTTCAGAGATTGCAATTGCTTGTGTGTGGGACAAATGCCACTTAAATAAATTTTGGAGATCTCTCTCAAGGTATGAAGAGAAAGCTCTATTCATTTCTCCAGGAATGGGCCACAAGCAATTACAGAGATTGAGGCAAAAGCAAAAGGCCCAAGAATCACATTTATCCTAACTCAATTCCTGCCCCCCCCACTGACCCACCTTCTTAATGAGGAATGTGGTTTTACAATCTAGACAAGCAAGCTAATCTAGGGAAAAGAGAATAAATTAAAACCCAAAACCAGATTATCTCTTCAGCCCCAGGGACTGAATGGTCATCAGGACTTCAACAGATAAGGTGGGGTGAGTTGACTCTTCACCAATATCCCAGAGGTTGCTTTGTCAAGGGAGGAGGGACACATAGTTAACTATTCTCCAATCTATAATATTCTACTGAAGAAATCTCAGACTTTATCCCACTCACTTGCTTTGCAGCTACTCTTTTCACATTTATGAGGCATTGTGTAGATTTAAAGGTGATATTTTTATATGACCTTAATAATGGCTGGTTATCTCCAGTGTTAACTCCCTGGGGTGAGCAAAGTAGGGTCTGGTGAAATGACTTGAAAAAAACAAAATGGAGCAAAAAGGCAAATAACAGTATATGTGTGAGTATAAATAAATCCAGAGTATATATATGCACATATATGCACATATGCATACATTAATTTATATACCACATATACATACTGTATATATACATATATGTGTGTGTATATATATATATATATATATATATATATATATATATATATGTGTGTGTGTGTGTGTGTGTGTGTGTGTGTGTGTGTGTGTAAACATTGCTGTATACACTTATATCTTCTCAACCCTCCTTCAGGCTCTGGTCCTACAACCATATTTGTCTATTTTTGGTGGGGATAAGTGTGGTAACTGACTCCTCTATGGCTCCAAGAAGCTCTGTAACTTTCTGCAACAGTATCCCTCCTTGTATTCTTCTTAGCTTCCTAAATATTTGTCTTCCTTTCCTCATTTGGAATGTAATATGGACATAAGCAATATGCTTCAGGGATGAAGCCACCTCCCCTCTACCCAGAAGTGAAGTTAGGAGGGAGTGAAAAGATGTTTCTCCCTGTCAAATCAACCTGTTGCCAGGATTTGGTGTTGCCAGTTTAAGATTGAGAGACCTTGAATGGTAAAAGAATTCACACACAGTTCTGGGATTTTAAAACCGCTCACGATTTATTACACAAGCTTGCAAAAGCATAGATTAAAACCTTTTTTCCTCCTGGAGAAGCAGCAAGCACCTCATAGGCTGCTAGAGGGCAGGAGAATAAGAAAAGTATGGCAAGGTTTGTTTCAGAGACAGACAAACAGAAAGAGACAGACAGACAGACAGACAGGCAACCAGGAGAACAGACTGGGCTGAGACTTAGGCAAGTCTGTCAGCTACGAGGAGAGAACAAGTCAGGCTTTTACAGTCTTGCCCACTCTCTGGGTAAAGAAGGGTCAGAAGACTCTAAGCAAAGAGGAAATTCCTCCCCTCTAAGTGACCGAAACCAGGTAAAAAGTTGGAAGCTGGGGTGTGTGAATGGATATATGTTATGAATTTACATTAAATTATGGAACAATAGGAATCAATTTATATTACAGGAGCAGATAACATATTTCTAGCTAGACAAAATTTAACAGTATAAAGTTCAACAAAATCTGTTTCCAATTACAAATCTCCAAAATCCGTAACTCTCTGCATCATATTCCAATGACTCTCTACATCAAAGCCAACCTAGATTTTAGCCAGAATTAAAGCGAAAACAAAAGAAGATGGTCTCTTGACCACGACAGTGAAGGTTTATAACAAAATAGTAATGTAATATTCATTGATAATGTGGTTTGGTAAAAGTTATAAGCAGATTAACAGATTTTTGTTCACATTAAAAAAAAATCTAATAACATTAATTGCCATAAGTATATTGCTTTATAACATGAAAAAGATATTAATCACATTGTCTAATGTGATCTTCACAAGAACCTTGCAAGACAATTAATAAAATCACATTTTACTCATAAATTTGGAAAATGAGATCCAAAGAAATTAAATGAATGACTACAGAAAATTCATAGAGTTGAAAACAACTTAATTCAATCACCAATGTTTTGAATTCAAATGGTGAGGAAGAAACAATGCTAGATTTAAGGGTAATTTTGATTCTAACATAAGTGTCTTAAGATTGATGCATTCTATTATTCTATTACATTATTTTATTGAGAAAATAATATTTTTATAGAAAATTAAACCCCAATTCAATGAAATACTTTCCCCATGCCTCCAGAGTCTTTTCTTGTCATATCATTTGCATTGGCTGATTTTTATATTCAGGAGAATTAATTGCACCAATTTTGTACAAACTCTAATTGTAACTCATATGGAAATTTTTATTTTTAGTATCTAATTTCCTCAAGAAGAAAGGTACAATTCATGTGGATGAAATTTTGGACTCATTTACTGACAAAGATCTAATATCTGGACATGTAGAGTCTTTTATTTTTATTATTTTTCAAAAGTCCATCTAATTTTTTTAACCTTAATCCATATGCATTTGTATGTTTTTAAGTTACAAAATTACCTTCCACCCTCCCTTCCCACACCCTTCCTCTGAGTGACAAACACTCAGGTTACCATTATACATACATATTTTTGATAAGCATTTTTACATTTTAATCATTTTCAGCATGAGGAATTAGGATTAAGGGAAAAGGAGACATGATAGGTAATTTTTATAAAGTGTTCATCATAGTCTTAATGGTTGTTTTTTGTTTTTATTTTTGTTTTGTTTTGTTTTTCTTCCTTTTAATGAGGATAACAATATCCCTAAGCTTTCTGAACTGCTGAGAGAAGCTGCTTCCAACAAAGTTGATCATCTCACAATATTGTTGCTAATGTGTACATTGTTCTCTTGGTTCTGCTCCCTTCACTTAGCATCAGATCCTGTAATTCATTCTATGCTTCACCAGAGTCCAACCATTTAGGTTTGTAATAGAACAATAATATTCTGTAGTTTGCATTTCCCATAACTTGTTTAGCCATTCCCCAATTGGAGGGCAGGGACATGTGGAATCTTTAAACTTCACATTTTTTGAGTAATTTCTTTAATAAACAACATATTCATTCTGTTTCAAGACAACATAGTACAGTGGAAAAGATATTTAATTTGATGTTAAGGATGGTTCAGTAAGTACATGCTCTATGAATATGAACTTTGCAAATGATTGTTCTTCACCACACCTCAGTTTCTTCATCTGGAGAATATGAAAATATATAGATAGATAGATAGATAGATAGATAGATAGATAGATACAGATACAGATACAGATGTAGATGTAGATAGAGATAGAGATAGAGATAGAGATAGAGATAGAGATAGAGATAGAGATAGAGATAGAGATAGAGATAGAGATAGAGATAGAGATAGAGATAGAGATAGAGATAGAGATGGAGATAGAGATGGAGATAGAGGTGGAGATGGAGGTGGAGGTGGAGGTGGAGGTGGAGGTGGAGGTGGAGGTGGAGGTGGAGGTGGAGGTGGAGGTGGAGGTGGAGGTGGAGGTGGAGGTGGAGGTGGATGTGGATGCGGATGCTGGATGCCGGATGCCGGATGCGGATGCCGGATACAGATACAGATACAGATACAGATACAGATACAGATATAGATATAGATATAGATATAGATATAGATATAGATATAGATATAGATATAGATATAGATATAGATATAGATATAGATATAGATATAGATATGGATATGGATATGGATATGGATATGGATATGGAGATAGATATGGATATGAATATGGATATAGATATGCATATAGATATGGATATAGACATGGATATGGATATAGATCTGGATATAGATGTGGATGTGGATGTGGATAGAGATAGAGATAGAGATAGAGATAGATAGATAGATAGATAGATATAGATATAGATATAGATATAGATATAGAGATAGAGATAGAGATAGAGATAGAGATAGAGATAGAGATAGAGATAGAGATAGATATAGATATAGATATAGATATAGATATAGATATAGATATAGATATGGATATGGATATGGATATGGATATGGATATGGATATGGATAGGGATAGGGATAGGGATAGGGATAGGGATAGGGATAGGGATAGGGATAGGGATAGGGATAGAGATAGAGATAGGGATAGGGATAGAGATAGGGATAGGGATAGGGATAGAGATAGAGATAGAGATAGAGATAGAGATAGAGATAGAGATAGAGATAGAGATAGAGATATATGCCTACATACTCCTCTCTGTCTCTCTTAATAGGATATAAAATATGTATATATATATATATATATATATATATATATATATATATAAACTGTGCATATACATAATTAGTATATTTATATGTTATACAGATATTATTCATCACTATAACATATATCTTCAATTTTCTGATGCTTTAAAAATTTCTACATTCCAAAATACATATCTAACACATATTAGCATTGTGACCCCCAGATAAATCAGTGAATTATTATCAGCCTCAGGAAATGCCCTAAACCTACAAGTAATGGAATAAGAAGCTTGTTATCCTGGTCAGATGGAGGAAATTTCTATTTCCACAAAGAAGTCCTTGATGTTTTATCATGGACATATTCTAGACTATTAAAATGTTGAAGAACAAATGGTGCAACAGTGCAGAAACAATTATGCTACCAATTGGCAGGAGATCTAGCATGGGAAACTAGAGAAAGGGGGAAACAAAATATATTTAGGAAGCTACTTTCTCTTTAGGACAGTATTTTTATTGCAACTTGCCATTTACAAAGCATTTTATAGCATGCAAAGTGAATTCTTCACCATTACCACATATAACATTATAATCCTTTTATATTTAAGTTAAAGTCAACTTGAATATGATTCACTATATAGAATTCTCTCAGTAAGTTATCTTCCTACCCTGTTGGAACATTTATCCTGAGATCTCTCCTAATTGGTGTCTCTTCATCCCAGATCATCTTATCTTCCTTCCTTGAAGGAATCCCTTTCTGATTTCCTCTACCCCTTCAACTGCTTTATCTCTACTTAAAAATTAATATCTGTGAATGCTTGCTATGTGCTAGCATTTAAGACACTGTCTATTATTTAACCATTCAATATATGTTTAGCTATCTATCTATCCATCATCCATCCATTCACTCATCTATCTCTTTCTCCATTTATTTAACCTAACTAAATATATATTTCATGTTATCTTTGCTAATAATTGCAATGGTTATTAAAATAATGATTAAGTCAAAGAAGATAAAAAAAATCAAAGGAGATAGACAATGGTCCTTAAATAAATGTTAATCAGATGATTTTAATTTATATATGCATTAAATTGCCTGAGAGTATTATTCTGTTGCTTAATTGGTAACTCAGTTTGGTTCAACAGATCAAGGACTGCATTTTCAGTCAGAATATAGACTCTACCACTGCCACCTATTCCTTCTAAAATTTTTGTCTCTTCCAACTTTAATTTTCTTATCTCATGATGTCCTACATACTCCTAAATCTAAGATAGGAGTTAGTGCTAATATGCTTGCTTAATGAAGGAAAAAATCTAGAAGAGAAAGCAACAATATATAGATTTAGATATGAGGGTGTAAATAGACTAATACATCTATTAAAACAGAATGTCTATGTTAGAGGAGTAGTCATTCAACCAGCATTTTTAAAGATTTTTCATGGGTCAAGAACTTGACAGAATACTAGGAATGCAAAGAAAAGTCAAAAATATACCTTGCCCTCTAGGAGCTTGCATTTTAACAGATGTGTAAGTAATATTCAGGGATATACAGCGTATATACAAAGCACATGGAAAATAATCTTGGGGGAGGGAAGACAGATGGGGAAGAAGACTAGGAAATAAGCTGCAAAAGATGGGATTAATACAGTTCCCTTAATTGATGAGGAAGTTCAAACACCAAGAAGAGAAAGCCTTGTCAAGACTCATCAAAGAGTGGCATAACTAGGAGTTAGGTATAAATAAATATAACTACTAGTCTAAAACTTATTTTCAGTCAGTCAATCAATAAACATTGAGTATCTACTATTGATAGGCACTGTGTTAATTGCTGGGAGAAGAAAGAAAAATAAATATACTCCTTATCTTGAAAGATCTCACAATCTAATGGGGGATAAACATGCAAATGATGATGTACAAACAAACAAGTTATGAACTGAGGTAGCTATGTGCTAAGAGGGATAAAATGCTGGACTTATAGTAAGAATGAACTGAGTATAAATCTGCACTGATACACCTAACTTCTGTTTATTTCAGTTTCCTCACATGAATGAGATGTTGGAGCTAGAGTCAGAATCATCTGAGTATGAATCTGGATTGATACACTTATTACCAGTATCACTTTTAGTAAATCACTTAACCACTGTTTGCCTGTTTCCTCATCTGTAAAATGAGGATTATGATAGCACTTACTTCCTAGGATTTTTTTGAAGACCAATGATATAATAATTATAAAGAATTCATCACAATGGATAGAGTTATGGTCCTGGAATCAGGAAGATTCATTTTTGTAAGTTCACATCTAGCCTAAAACACTTGCTAGTTTTGTGAACCTGGGCAGGTCACTTCACCCATTTGCCTCAGTTTTCTCATCTCTAAAATGAGTTGGAGAAGGAAATGCAAACCCCTGCCAAGAAAATCCAAAATGGTGTCATAGAAACAACTCAGATAACAGAACAACAGTAACTTATAATAGTTTTTTCTACATAGCAATGCTATGAAATGTTCGTTTTGATCATGATTACAAGGTAAATAGAAAAATTAACAATAGAAAGAAGGCATTAAATTAAGTGCAAACATACAAAGAGTCAAATGATAGATATGATTTTAGCTTGAAATAGAAGGAAGTGTTTTGCTAAATAAACCTTAATTCTTCAAAAAGATCAGGTAGTAGATTCAAAACATTAGGAAGTTAAAATTCCAAAGTCAGACATTGTTAAAAAGGGGAAAAAAATTTAAAAACCTGAAAGAGAAAATCTGGGTCAATAATGGAAAGTGAAGGACAATTCAAATGGTTTTAGTGTTCTCTCTGATATAGGATGAAAGAAGATGGATAGAAGGATTTATCTTTAGATAGATAGATAGATAGATACATAGAGATAGAGACAGAGACAGAGACAGAGACAGAGATAGAGATAGAGATAAAGATAGAGATAGAGATATTGATTAAGTTAAAAAATCTAGAAGAGCCATTTCTGATGAGAGTGAAGACTCACTCATTCTCCCTCACCTTTCTCCTTTCTTTCACTGCAAAAGCTTTTTCTTATTCTTTTATATAAAATATTTTAGCCCCACCTCTCCTTTCCCTTTCTCCCAGTCCACTCCTTTCTTCCCCCATTAACTCCATCTCATAATATTCTAGAGCTTCTTATTCATCTCCCTCCTGTGCCTTGTCTATATATACATATATATATATATATATATATATATATATATATATATATATATATATATATATATTCCTACTAACTGCCCTAAGAAATGAAAAGCTTCATATGAGTTATCATTATAAGCATCCTATTCAGGAATACACACAGTTTAATATCATTAAATCCCTCATAATTTGCCCTTCCCATCCACCCTTCTTGGATTTACCTGAGTCCCATACTTGAAGATCAAATTTTCTGTTTAGCTCTGATCATTTCAACAGGAAAGTTTGAAAGTCCCCTATTTCATTGAATATTTATCTTTTCCCCTTGAAAGTATATGTTCAGTTTTGCTGGGTGATTGATTCTCAGTAGTAACCCAAGTTCTTTTTTCTTCCAGAATATCATATTCCAAGTCCTTCAAGCCCTTTATGTAGAAATCAATAAATCCTTTTATCATTACTATAGTACCATGCTATATGACTTATTTCTGGCTTCTTGTAATAATTTCTCCTTTATTTGGGATTTCTGGAATTTGGTAATAATATTTCTGGGAGTTTTTAATTTTGAATCTCTTTCAGGAGGTGATTGGTGGACTCCCTCAATTTCACAGTTCTCTCTGCTTCTAGGATAACAGGACAATTTTCATGGCAAATTTCATGAAAAATGAAGTCAAGGCTCTTTTCCTGTTCACAACATTCAGGTAGCCCCAAAACTATTAAATTATCTCTTCTGCATCTGTTTTATGAGTTAGTTGTTACTTTAATGAGATATTTCACATTTTCTTCTAGCTTTTCATTATTTTGGTTTTGTTCTATTGTTTCTTGATTTCTCACAGTCATCAAGTTCCCTTAGCTCCTACATATGAAGGAATTATATTTTTTTTCAACAAGCTTTTATATCTCCTTTTCTAGCTGACCAGTTCTGCTTATTAAGGCATTCTTCTCCTCATTGGCCTTCTGGACTGCTTTTTCCATTTGACCTAAACTGGTTATTAAGATGTTATTTTCTTCAACATATTTTTGCAATTTCTTCAACAAGCTGCTGAATTGGTTTTCTTGACTTCCGTGCATCACTATCCTTTTTTTTTCAATTTTTCCTCTACCTTCCTTACTTAATTATCAAAATCATCTTTGAGCTCTTCCATAACCTGGACCCATTTCATATTTTTCTTGGAAACTCTGACTTTGTTATCTTCTGAGTGTGTATTTTGATTCTCCATAGGGCAATGTAATTGTCTATGCTCAGATTTGGTTTTTTGTTGTTTGCTCATTTCCCCAGCCTATGACTTGATTTTAAATTTTTGTTAAGCTCTGCTTCCAAAGTGGAGGATGCACTGTCCTCAGCTTTGAGGGGTTTTTGCAATTTTTTTCAGGGACACCCTCCAGGGACCTCAATTCCTTCAATGTCTTAGGAGAAGCTCTGACTGCTCTCCTGTCCTGTGCTCTGATCTGTGGATAAACATGAGCATAACACTCTGCCCTATATCTGTGAGGACAATACAGATAGCATAGAAATTTCTGCAGTCTCTCCAAACCCATTATGGTCTATGTGCTGAGTGCTATGGAAGCAGCTGTAGGTAGCTCTCCAGGCCTGCCCTTGATCCCTGGGTGCTAGGTATGCACTGAGGCCTGTACTAGGCTTCTGCTCACTCTGGTGCAGAAGAATTTTCCCATTGACTTTCCAAGTTGTCTTTCACAATACCTAGGCTGGGAGATCTGGAAATCAACCTGTTGTGCCTAGCTGCTCCCAGCGACCTAAGAATCCTAATGGCTATTCTTGGATGATTGAAGTTGGTTTGGTCTGATGGCCTGCATGGCCTGACTGCACTGTGGCATGAACTTTCCCATGAATCGTCCAACTTGAATTGGGCTAGAAAATTGTTTCATTAAGTCATTCTGTGGATTCTTCCTCTCTCTCTCTCTCTAGAATTTGGTTCAAGTCATTATTTAAAGGTCTTCTCATTTCTTTATTCTGCTCAAGTAGGTTAATCTATCTACCTGCCTATCTATCTATTTCTTTTTTAAGGTGTTTTTTTTTTGCAAGGCAAATGGGGTTAAGTGGCTTGACCAAGGCCACACAGCTAGATAATTACTAAGTGTCTGAGACTGAATTTGAACCCAGGTACTCCTGACTCCGGGCCAGTGCTTTATACACTGCGCCACCTAGCTGCCCCTATTTATTCCTTTAAGTTATTTTTGTGGATGTCCTGCCAAGATGAGAGAAGACAGGCACAGATCTAAAGTCTCCTGATCTTTCCCCATCTATCATATGAAATAAACCTCTTAACAGAAAGACAACCCACAAAATCCAGAAAGAAAAGCCAGGAGAAAGATCTACCTCAGGATTTTTCTCCTGCAGCAGCATTGGAAGAATTCAGGTAGGTGAGTCAGGGCTCAGAAGGCAGATCAGCCAGCCCTGGATCAGCCAGATTAGCAGCTGAATTGGAGCCAGGGAGTCTGAGAGCTCAAGAGCCCAACCTACTGGATCAGTGGTGGGGCTAGAAGGCAGGGCATGAGCCAACTAGGGAGCAGAGGCACTGGTATTGGTGCTGTCCCTCTGGAGCTTGCGCACGGGACTGGGGGGGAGATTTCCAGTGCAGGAGAGCTGTGGACAACATCCCTGGGCTCCTCTGGTCTGAGGAACTCTGAGTCCAAGCCAACATTACAGTTGAGGCCTCTTCCAGGAGTAAACAATTGCAGACTACTTCTGCCTCAGGCACAGGTGTGTGAGCAGAAGAACCAACACAGCTGATAATAGAGAGAGGAATGACCTCAAGCCAGGATAAAGAGCACCCATTGTTTGAAGGGAAAAGAATTCAATAGCACCAACTTCTCCCTTCAAGCAAATGGAGAAGGCCTCAATCAAAATCACAGACACTCCACAGAAAGCAGCCGGCACCTCCTACTGGCCAGCCAGAGAAACTGAATTCAGTGAGTGAAGCCTCTAGTGATCCCAAGGTCCTGTGAACCAGCCCCTTCCCAACTCAAGGCCTTAGCAAAATGAAGAAAGGTCAGTGCAAAGGTGGAGCCATAGAAAAATTCTTGGAAGGAAAAGACCCTAATTCAGAGAGGCCTAGAAGATCTGAGGAGAATGCAATCTTGTCTTCAGCACAAAAAGACTACCTTGAAGAAATAAGGAAGGAGTTTAAAAATCAGCTGGAAAATTTGGGAGAGACAATTAATAATTGAAACAAGAAAACAAATCCTTAGAAAATACAATTGGACAAATACAAAATGAGAATAAATCTCTCAGATCCACAATTGGACAAATACAGGATGAGAATAAATGTCTCACATCATCAATTGGACAAATACAAAATGAGAATAATTCTCTCAGATCCTCAAATGTGCAAATGTAAAAATAAAATAATTCACTCAAAATCTAAATTGGTCAAATGGAAAGCTCTTTCAAACGTGGAATTGACCAATTGGAAAAGGAGTTGCAAAGATTTAATGAACAAAACTCCTCCCTAAAAAAAATGGAGTCTGCAGAAACTAATGAGTCCATAAGACAGCAAGAGCGAGTTTAAAAAAAATCAAAAAATAGAAAAAATATAAGAAAATGAAAAATACCTCATCAGTAAAACCACTGACCTTGAGAATAGATTGAGGAGGGGCAACCTGAGAAATATCAGACTTCATGAAAACATAAATGAGAAAAAAAGCCTGACTTAATATTAAAGGATCTAGTGATGGAAAACTTCCCTGATATCAAGGAACCAGAGGGCAAAGTAGTTATTGAAAGAATATATCAATCCCCTCCAGAAAAAGTTCCTAAAATGAAAACACCAAGCCATGTTGTGGTCAAATTCCAGAACTATCAGATAAAAGAGAAAATCCTACAAGCAGCCAGAAAGAAACAATTTAAATATCAAGGAGCCACAGTAAGGATCATGCAGGACCTGGATGCATCAACATTAAGGGATCAAAAGGTCTGGAACGAGATATTTCAAAGAGCAAGGGAGTTTGGAATGCAGCCAAGAATCCACTATCCCACAAAGCTGAGCCTTCTCTTCCAGGGAAAAAGATGAACCTTTAACAAAATGGAAGAATTCCAAAAGTTCCTGATGAAAAGACCAGAGCTAAATAAAACATTTGGATATCAAACAGGAGGTTCAAGAGACGCATGAAATAATTAAAAAAAGGAGGAGGTAAAAGGAAAAAGAACTGCTATTCAATAAGTTGAAACTGACTATATCCTAGCATGGGGAAAAAGATTCTCAAAGCTCTTGAGAATTTTAACTCTAACAGAGAGAATATACCTAGCCAGAAATGATGGTCATTCATGATCTATCCATGAGACTGCTATCTAATGGGATGTAACTGGCTTTAACCCCACTTGGGAGAAAGACTCTAATAACTCTCCATAATTTTAACTCTATTTGATACAATGTACTTAGCTAGAAGTGACAGATACTCAGAATTTTCTATGACTCAGAATGATCTAAAAAACACTACCTCCTTTAAAAGGGGGACAGGGGGTTGGCTAGGTGGCTTAGTGGATAAAGCTCCAGCCCTGGAGTCAGGAGTACCTGGGTTCAAAGCCGGTCTCAGACACTTCATAATTACCTAGCTGTGTGGTCTTGCGCAAGACGCTTAACCCAGTTTGCCTTACAAAAAAAACCTAAAAAAAATGAAAAAAAATAAAAAATAAAAATAAAAAGGGGGACAGGAAAGTGAGAGGAGAAGGGAGGGGATTGAATAGGTTAAATCTCATTACACTAAGAGGTAGAAAATACCTATGGTAATAGAGGGGAAGAAGGCAGGAGATGAGAAACACCTGAATTTTCTTCTCATCAGACGTGGATTAAAGTCAACCTCCACATAATCAGTAAACTTGTAAAACATTTAACTTTTCAAGTATTAAAAGGCAAAAGGGGGAGGGGGTGACAGAGAAAGGGAAGGGGTCTGGAGAAAAAGGGGAACTCACAAAAGGAAGGGAAAGGAAAAGGGAAAAAAGGGAAAGGGAAGAGAGAGTGGAGGGGGTGATATAGGAGGACAAACACACGGAAAGGGGTGGTATTCAGAAACAAAATACTGGGGAATATGGATAAGGTGGGGGAAAGGGGGAAAATACAAACAGAGGGAAGATAGCATGGAGGGCAATAAAGAATTAGTAATCATAACTTTGAATGTGAATGGGATGAGCTCTCCCTTCAAATTTAAGCAAACAGCAGAGTGGATTAAAAACCAGAATCCTACAATATATTGCTTACAAGAAACTCATTTGAAGCAAAGAGATACATATGGAGTAAAGGTAAAAATTTGGAGTAAAATGTATTTTGCTTCAGCTGAAGTAAAAAAAGCAGGGGTAGCAATCCTTATCTCAGACAAAACAGCAGCAAAAATAGATAGCTTTAAAAGAGATAAGGAAGGAAACTTTATCCTCCTAAAAGGTACATACTGAATATATACTCCCAGTGGAATAGCATCTAAATTCTTAGAGGAGAAGCTGAAAGAACTTCAGGAACACATAGACAGCAAAACTCTACTAGTAGGAGACCTCAACCTCCTGCTTTCAGATCTAGATAATTCGAATCACAAAATAAAAAAGAAAGAAGTTAAGGAGGTAAATAGATAGTTAGAAAAATTAGATATGGTAGACCTATGGAGGAAATTGAATGGGGATCGAAAGGAACAGACCTTTTTCTCTGCAGTACATGGAACTTATAAAAAAATTGACCATGTACTAGGACATAAACACATAATGATAAACTGCAGAAAGGCAGAAATAGTAAATACATCTTTCTCAGATCACTATGTAATAAAACTCATGTGCAATATTGTGCAAAGGAGATATATACAGACAACAAATTAGAAACTGAATAAGCTCATTTTATAAAATGAATGGACCAAAAACCAAATTGCAGTAAGCATTAACCATATTATCCTAGATAATGATAAGAATGAAACACCATACCAAAACCTATGTGATTCATTCAAAGCAACTCTCAGGGGATATATTATAGCTTTAAATTCTTACATGAATAAATTGGAGAAAGAGGAAATCAATGAAATAAATATGCAACTAAAAAAATTAAAGAAAGAACAAATCAAAAATCCCCAATTAAATACAAAATTAGAAATTCTAAAAATTAAAGGAGAAATCAATAAAATCAAAAGCAAAAAAAACTATTGAATTAATAAATAAAACCAAAATGTTGGGTTTATGAAAAAAACAATAAAATTGATTAAACCCTGGTCAATTTGATTTAAAAAAAAGAAAGAAGAAAATGAAATTGCTAGTATCATACATGAAAAAGATGAACTTACCAACAAAGAGGAGGAAATTAAAGTAATAATTCCAAATTATTTTGCCCAATTCTATGCCAATAAATTTGATAATCTAAGTGAAATTGATGAATATTTACAAAAATATAAGTTACCCATGTTAAATTAAGAAGAGATTAAATACCTAAACCACCCTGTCTCAGAAAAAAGAAATTAAACAAGCCATTACTGAACTCCCTAAGAAAAAATATCCAGGGCCTGATGGATTCACAAGTGAATTCTACCAAACATTTGAGGAACAATTGGTTCCAGTTCTATATAAACTCTTTGGAAAAATAGAGAAAGATGGAACTCTCCCTAACTCTTTCTATGAAACCAATATGGTACTGTTACCTTAACCAGGAAGTGTTAAAACAGAGAAAGAAAATTATAGACCTATCTCCTTGATGAATATATATATATATATATATATATATATATATGCAAAAATCTTAAATAAAATCTTAGCAAAAGGATTACAAGAAGTTATCACTAGGATAATACATTATGACCAAGTAGGTTTTTGCCCGGGAATGCAATGTTGGTTCAATATTAGGAAAACTGTTAGTATACTCAATTATATCAACAACAAACCTATCAAAAATTATATGATCATATCAATAGATGCTAAAAAAGCTTTTTGACAAAATACAGCATCCATTCCTAGTAAAAACACTAGAGAATGTAGGAATAAATGGATTGTTCCTCAGAATAATAAGCAGTATCTATCTCAAACCATCAACAAGCAGTATATGCAATGGGGAGAGGCTAGAGATATTCCCAATAAGATCAGGGGTGAAACAAGGATACCCATTATCACCATTACTATTTAATATTGTATTAGAAATGTTAGCTCCATCAATTAGAGAAGATAGAGAAATTGAAGGAATTAGAATTGGGAAGGAAGAGACAAAACTCTCACTCTTTACAGATGACATGATGGTCTACCTAGAGAATCCCAAGAATTCATCCAAAAAACTACTGGAAACAATCAGTAATTTTAGCAAAGTTGCAGGTTATAAAATAAAACCTCATAAATCCTCAACTTTTCTATATACATCTAACAAGGTACAGCAGGAAGAGCTAGAAAGAGAAATCCCTTTCAAAGTAACCTCAGACAATATAAAATACTTGGTAGTCTATTTGCCAAGACAGACTCAGAAACTTTTTGAAAGCAATTATAAAACACTTCTCACACAATTAAATCAGATTTAAATAACTGAGCAAATATCAACTGCTCATGGATAGGTAGAGATAATATAATAAAAATGACAATTCTGCCCAAAGTAAACTACCTGTTTAGTGCCCTACCAATCAAAATTCCAAAAAATTAATGAGTTAGAAAAAAATGTAAGTAAATTTATATGGAGAAATAAAAAGTCAAGAATTTCCAGGAACTCAATGAAAAAAAGTTCAAAAGAAGGTGGCTTAGCCCTACCTGATCTCAAATTATATTATACCCTACCTGATCTCAAATTATATTATAAAGCATCAGTCATCCAAACTGTTTGGTATTGGCTAATAAAAACAGTGGTGGACCAGTGAAATAGACTAGGTGCAAAAGCAAGAGATGATTATAGTAATCTGCTGTTTGATAAACCCAAAGTGTCCAGCTATTGGGATAAAAACTACCTCTTTGATCAAAACTGCTGGGATAATTGGAAGTTAGTATGGAAGAAACTTAGATTAGACCAACACCTAACACCCTTTACCAAGATAAGTTCCAAATGGTTACAGGACTTAGACATAAAAAACAATACTATAAGCAAATTAGAAGATTAAGGACTAGTTTACCTGTCAGATCTATGAAAAGGGGAGCACTTTATGACTAAGGAAGAGTTGGAGAACATCACCAAAAACCAATTAGATCATTTTGATTACATTAAATTAGAAAGCTTTTGCACAGATAAAACTACTGTAAACAAGATAAGAAGAAATATAGTAAATAGGGAAACAATCTTTACAACTAATGACTCTGACAATGGACT
Organism: Macrotis lagotis; assembly: GCF_037893015.1. Lineage (NCBI taxonomy): Eukaryota > Metazoa > Chordata > Mammalia > Peramelemorphia > Peramelidae > Macrotis > Macrotis lagotis. The sequence continues at coordinate 208,465,000 of NC_133660.1, read as the reverse complement.
TATTTCTAAAATATACAGAGAACTGAATCATATTTTTAAAACAAAAAGCCATTCCTCAATTGACAAATGGTCAAAGGATATGTAAATTCAATTTACAGATAAGGAGATCAAAGCAATACATAGCCACATGAAAAACTGCCCCATATCATTAATTATGAGAGAAATACAAATTAAAGTTTCTCTGAAGTACCACCACACACCTCTCAGATTGGCCAATATGACCAGGAAGGATAATGGTCATTGTTGGAAGGACTGTGGGAAATCTGGTACACTATAACACTATTGGTGGAGCTGTTATCTAATCCAACCTTTCTGGAGAGCTATTTGAAACTACGCCCAAAGGGCAACAAAAATGTGCATACCCTTTGACCCAGCAATACCACTATTGGCTCTATACCCTGAAGAGATGATGAAAAATGGTAAAAACATCACTTGTACAAAAATATTTATAACAGCCCTGTTTGTGGTGGCAAAGAATTGGAAATCAAGTAAATATCCTTCAATTGGGGAATGGCTTAGCAAAGTGTGGTATATGTATGTCATGGAACAGTATTGTTCTATTAGAATCCTGGAGGGACAGGATTACAGGGATGCCTGGACAGATTTGCATGAACTGATGCTGAGTGAGATGAGCAGAATCACAAGAACATTGAACCAAAATACACAGAACCAAAAAAACTAACAGCAGCATAGGGGTGATGTTCAACCTTGAAGGACTCACTCAGTCCATCAGTGCAACAATCAGGAACAATTTTGGGCTCTCTGCAAAGGACAGTGCTATCTGTATATAGATAAAAAGGCATGGAGTTTGAACAAATTTCAAGGATTATTCCCTTTAATTTAGGAAAAAACCTAACAGATATCTTATTGTTGGATCTTGTTACTGCTTAGACTTCTTGTCTCTTCCTTAAGGATATGATTTCTCTCTTATCACACTCATTTTGCATCAATGTACAACATGAAAACAAAGTAAAGACTGACAGATTGCTTTCCATGGGAGAGGTGGGGGGAGGGAAGTAAGATGGGGGGGGGAATTGTAAAACTCAATTAATATCTTTAATAAAAAATAAATTAAAAATAATAAATTATTTTTGCCAGACAATGGAGTTAACTTGCACGAGGTCACACAGCTAAGTAAGTATTAAGTGTCTGTGGATGAATTTGAACTCAGGTCCTACTGACTTTAAATCTGTTGCTCTATTCATTTACTCACCAAGCTTTCCCTTTAAGAAGGTTAATTTAAGTCCCTATTCCCATTCCTTCCCTTCTCCTATGAAAGGGTTTCTTACATATATAGGTATTAGACTAATATTTCTATCAAATATGCCTCAATTTTCCCTGGTGAAAAAATCTATATTGCTTTCTTATTGCTTTTGGAATAAAAATTCTTTTAGCCTGGTATTTAAAGGCGTCCACAATCTGGCTCCCTCTTATTTTTTACATTTTATATTATTCCCTTCCATGTGTTCTACTTTCTAGACAAAGTGGTCTCCAACTATAGATATTCTCTTAAATCAACACTCCTTAATGTCTTCTACGTATCATAAGACTAGCAAACATTCATCCTTCAACCCAACTTCTTATAACCCTTAAAGTCCTTCAAGATTCACTACATATGACATCTATTTTAGAGAACCTATCACATTGAATAAAGAAAAAAATAGTTGATGTCACATGAAATTGTGAAGATAGTAGGTGAAAGTAAAGCTAAGTCCATGTAAATTCTCAAATAAATTTAAGTTAGTATCAGAGAACCTGACCTTGCCACTAAACTTATCTAAGCATAGTTTTCTTCAACAGTAAATGAGAAAAATAGTTTCAACTTTGTGTTTTCCAGGATTCGTACATGCTAAAATTCTTAATAAATTTCAGGTTGAAGCAGTGCATTACACATAATTTGAACATTTAGGAAAAAAATCTTTCATAGTGAAAAAGGTTGAAGGAAGATGAGGAAATTATGATGAGAAAATTAATTTTTGCTTCTTGAATTTCAAAGATTCAGAGTCTCAGACAACAGAAGCAAAAGTTTGCAACCTTAGCCCCATTCGCCTTATCCATATTCCTCCATGAGAATCTCTATCCTGCTCTTCCCTCTCAATCTTAATAAACTTTCTATTATTATATCACTTTCTGTAACACTTTTAAAAAATATTGCCTTCATACGAATGTGGTTTCTCTTAGAACACAATATATGATAACTGGCCAAGAATCCACCTCCAGCTCTTAGCATATTTTCTGTAATATTCCCTAACTGCAATGGAAAACAAGAAAGGAGAATAGCCATATTTCTTGATCATTATTCTTCCCTCCAGCTCTTCTAATATAATATCATCATTCAATGACTTTTTTTTGAGTTTCCTTTCACCAGTCCTCATATAACTCTGTCTAAATCTTGATGGCTGATATTTAAGGTCAATATCACTTCTTTTCTTAGAAAAACTCAATACTTGTATCATGATTTTTTCTTTATCCTTCAACATTTGCCTTCAGAGTAAAGGAATTCAACAGCCATGTCAATGACTCCACAGGCACCATGGCCTTTCCCTAAGTTACCCATCTCTGATCACTAGGCATCCCTCATTTGATTCAGTTCTCCTCTTCATACAACTCAGAACTAGAAAGCAGTTTGGAAGTGACTTCAGTATAAAACTTTGAGAAGAGAAAAGGAAGAAGAATTCAAAGCAATGCATGTTCTAAAGCACTGTCTTTCTGTTCTCATTCTAATCCTTTATAAGGAATGCCTCTTTTTAACAAAAATTATGCTGGAAGATTCCCACTAAACTCAACCTATTTCTAAAATAGGTGGAGGACTGCCACCTAATCAGCCACTGGTGCCCAGGTAGAAAGATTTCTGAAGGGAAACTTTTCCATTAGAACATCTAAATTTAGGAATTATTTCACTCAAATTAGTGATCCTTGTAACCTAGAAAACTGTATTACATTGAAAATGTTCCCTCACCACTCCTTGTCTCCTAGTTTTTAAACCTTTACCCTCAAAAATGGTCCAGATAAAGTTCAAGTTAGAGGATACAATGGTATCCCCAACATAATATTCTAATTCAAAGGTTGAGGTAATGCAATATGAGCTTTATATCTTCTTTGCTTATGCAACCTGGCTAAAGTGCCTGGTACTGATCTATGATCAACTAGGCAGAATTTTCTACAAGGCATTCTATATTGAAACATCACTTCTTTTTTCCCCTTGGGGAAGGGAGTCCTCTAGTATAGAGAAGTTCTCCCACATCTATGAGGAAACCCAATTCATATTTCCCAGATTTCTTGATGTGTCTCTGGCCCATACTTCTTCAGTCTCTATCTGCACAGTATTTTTTTTCAAATCCAATCCAACCAAGCAATGATTTATTACATGTCTACTTTTCTATGTCCTGGGAATACAATTACAACTTGAAAACCATTCCCTGTTCTTTTCATTACACTTTTTTTCTATTTGCAGGGTGGGGGGTGGTACAAAATAAATTAGCATTTAAATATTTGCATGAAGGTTTTAAGAAAGAGGGAATGTTGTTAACTAGTAGAATCAAGAAAGACTTCCATTGAAAGTGGCAAATGAGTTGAGATGAGAAAAAATCTGGGACTTCTAAAAGATGGATGAAAGAAAAAGGAATAAATTTCAAAGTGTGAAAGACAATATACACAAAGATATAGGGATAGGAAATAAAAGACTAAATTTCAGGAAAATCAAATGAACCAGTTTGGCTGGTAAATAGAGCACATGATCTGGTAAAATGTAAAATTAGACCAGAAAGGTAAGTTGAAGGAAAACTATAAAGTTTTAAATGAAAGCACAGGGAATTTATATTTTACTCTTATAGCAAAGGGGGACCATTAAAGATTACTGAACCGGAAAAAACGAATTTTTTTCCTCTTTTATAAGATTATTTTCAGAGACATGTGTAAAATGTTTAGGTAAAGAGAAAGACTTGGAGTCAAGAACTTAATAGCAAGTCAGTTTGGACTGTTCAAAGACAAGAGAATAGAAGAAAGTCTTTGGATTTTAGGGATATGGAGGAAATTATATGTTTTAGGTCAATGTTTGGATTCATCCTCACCAGCCTTATCCTAATGCATTCTAGGAAGCACGTGCATGCACACATATAGCACACTAGATCTTATGCATATTATCTTTTAGGTTTTGTGCTTGATACTATCAAGAAAAGAGGCAAAAAAAGATTAGTTTTTCTCTGCCCTCTCAGAGTTTGCCTTTGCTCTGAAGATAATACAAGCAAAATCTAGGGTTAGAATATGAAGGGGTCAAAGGTGCTATCAAGTGAAACTTTCTGAGAATACTTTGAATGGGAGAAAAAACTAACAGCTGGGAGGATAAGAAACTCAAAATGTTCTAAAATGAATGCACTCTTACTACTTGAGTTCTTGGGACAGAACCTGCAGCTAACTCACTATAAAGAAGTATGTCTCTGAGCTTCGAGGTGTCAGAATTTGACGATATAGTGCATATATGTAGTAGATAGAACATATTGGTGATTCTCAGTGGATATGCTTACTCATTAGAGGAAACTACTTAATAGATCCCCATGTTATTAAGTTATTTGCGATGGATCATTGAGAGTAGAAAGAGCAATGTGGTTACTGGACTGTTTCCTCTATAATCTATCACAGTTCAAATAATTCCCTCTGTTAGCCAAGCATGTGTTACAGTGAAAGAAGCCTCTGGAAGAATGACAGCTTAGAAAATAAACAATGTGGGCTTCACATTGGCAAAGACATAATGTTCTAACCAATTGAAACACCAAACACATTTTTTCTCAAAGCTGTGAAGTATCAATAAGAAATACAAATGTTAAAAAATAATACCCAACAACCAATCATCAAAATGAGTTAAAATACTTTGCCAAGAGGGCATTGAGGCATCAGAATGAAATCCTGCCAAAATGCAGATTATTTATGGAAGAAAGTAATTTGTATTCTAGAATAGCATCTCATCCAAACAATTGTGAAAAAAAAAATAAAAGGAAAATGTTCCTTGAAAATGGAATGGTTGATAAAACGCCTCCTCATAAGGATCTGGACTTTTAATGAATAGGGATTAAAGCAGGTGAAGACTGACTCCAGATCAAGAAAGGTAGAGCTCCTTAGCAATTAAAAATATCTGAAATATCTGAGAAGGCAATTTGCAGCATCAAAAGGTGCTTAGTTTCTTATCTCTAAAGGTTCTCAAATAGAGACTGGATTACCACTCTTAAGATTTGAATAAGTTGTTGTCCAGTTATTTTATAGGTCTTTTCTGACACTTTGCGAACTTATTTGGGTTTTTCTTGGCAAAATTTCTGGAATGTATTGCCATTTCCTTCTCCAGTTTAACAAATGAGGAAATTGAAGCAAACAGGGTTAAGTTGATTTGCCCAGGATCAAGCAGATAGATAATAAGTGTGTAAGACCAGATTCAAACTTAGGAAGAGGGGTCTTTCTGATTCCAGGCATAGCACTTTATGTGTCCTGTATCGCCTAGCTGCCCTAGCATTGCATAAATACAACTTTAAGGTTCTTTTCAAGGTACTTTGCAAATATATCCTCATTTTATCCTTAGGAAGACTCTGAAATAGAAGTAATACACCACCCCCATTTTGAAGATGAGAAATCTCAACAGAGGTTAGTTAAGTTAAGTAATTTGCCTAGGTATCATAGTATGCATCTGAGTTTAGATTTGAATCCAGGTCTTCCAGTGTCCAGTTTCAATGGTACAACTCAGGGAGATAATTTATGCATATAGAAAGGTTTCATAAGAGCAACATGATGATATAGTATATAAAGTGCTAAAATCGGTAAAGGACAATATTCATATGCCTCAGATCCTTCATAGGCAATATACAATGGTGATACTTGTATCCACACCACAGATTGATCAAATGTGAAAAAATAAGACAATGAAAATAGGGAACTTTTAATCTCTGCAAAAGGATGAAACTTTTTATTTCATCAATATAGGTAGCTGTAAGAAATGAATCCTGTCTACCAATTCCAATTGGCAGCATTCCTTGGGACACTGAGAAATTAAGTGACTTTTCCTGGGTCTTCCCATAGATCTTATGGAACAGAGGCAGGCAGAAATTGAGCCCACTATTCCTCACCATCTCTCATAAAATTTAGAAAACTATAAAAATATTAGAAATTAATCAATAAGCATTCTCTCAAGCAAAAACTCTCCTCTACAGAATTCTTTAATCTAGATTACCATCTTCCAAAAGAAGCAAGCTTGAGTTTCTAACATGTCTTTCTAGGTATGAATGGATAAAATGGTTATTTTGCTTTTGCCAGATTCAGATTTTCAGGGTTTGGAGATAGTAGGTAGCCATTATTCACGTACTCTTTTTTTTTAAGGCAAATGGGGTTAAGTAGCTTGCCCAAGGCCACACAGCTAGGTAATTATTAAGTGTCTGAGACCGGATTGGAACCCAGGTACTCCGGACTCCAAGGCCAGTGCTTTATCCACTGCACCACCTAGCCACCCTTATTCACCTACTCTTGAGGCATGCTATCCTTCTTCACATGGGGTAGTGATGTTTAGAATCAGAAGACAAGAAAGGAGAACTTTAAAGTATCAATTCCTTGATAGCAGGACTTCCCTCTTTCCCTGTCCATCCCAGTGCTCACAATAATGTCAATTTAGACTTTCAACTTAGGCACATAGGATCCTATGATCTGAAGATGAAAGGGATTTGAAAGATGAGAAAACTGAGGTCCAGGGGAAATTTTTATTTGTATATTTAGGGAGTCCTATCTAATGTAGGATAAACAATAAGCAGAATATGATAAACAATAAGGAATTAGATTGTGCTCTCCATAATTTCTCAAAACTATCCCAATAAGAATATAAAGCACTCTAATAGTCACTGACTTTGAGAAATTGAATGTTTTCATTCATTATTGGGTCTATAATAAGCAAAACTAATATGACCAAGTTGCAATTATTAAATTTCAAAAATAATATTTCACTACATAATTATCTTGACTTTCATCAGTAAGGACACTTTTCCCCAATGTTGATTGCAATCCCCTGGAAATTTAGTGGGGGGGTCTCTAGTGGTTGGTGTCAGTTCATCAGTAAATAAACATTTATTAAAACTTACTATTATGTCATACTTGAGCTAAGTGTTCAAGTGAATAAAAACAACAATGAGAATAACAACAGCACCAATAAAGCATAGTCCTTGACCTCCTCCAACTCATATTCTTAAGGAGGGTGCCCACCAATCTTCCCATAAAAGTTATAGATGGTTATGAATGGAAAGTTACCAAAAAGGGAAGGCACTAACACTATGAAGTAGGAGAAGAAACCAAGGAAAGGAATTCTTTTGAAAGTAGGAAATGCTTATTGGTTACAAGATCGCCTAACTGGGGATGAGAAACTCCAAAGTTAACTACATTAGTCTGGGAGTATCAGTCACAAAGTCCAATATCAAACATGCATTTGAAATCCTTCTAACCCAACTATTTAAATGGTACAGAAAGAAGCTTGACTCTGATTTTCAGAGTCCAATGTACTTTCTACTCTGCAATATTGCTTCTGCTTAGATGATTATGATATTTTCCCTATGAGTAAGGATGATTTTGGATGGATCTGCTTAGACTCTTGCTTGCCACCCACCATCACTGCCTTGAAATCAATTCTTATAGGGGACTAATTGGTAAACTGACAGGCATCTCAGCAGAAGGAGATAGGATCACAGCTTTAGAACTAGAAATGATTTTAGAAACCTAGGTACATAGGCATATACAGTTTATCCCTCTGAGGCCTGAGGGAGGTCAAATGATTTTTCCCAAGGCACTGGAGGAAGACATAGATAATAAATGTCTGAACCCACATTCAAATTCTGACTTCTGGACCTATATTTTGAAGACTTTCATTATATAACAATTATGTCATTTAATATATATTTTGCCGAACTTCCCAGCTGAACAAACCTAGACCATTATTCTCTATTCATTCATCCTGATGGACCATACAATCAATTGATACTCTTCTCTGAAGATTTTATTGTTAAGAACAAAGAAACCCAAAACAAAAGAAATGCCTCAAAACTATTTCAGTTTGAATATCAGAGTTTTTCTCTCAAAAAAAAATCAGTTCTTTCAACACTTCACTGGCTTTCAATCCCTTCCATGTCCAATTTAAACTTCTGTATCTTAAATTTAAGTACTTCTATTTTCTATCTTGTTCCTGACTTTTTGTTTCGGTTTAATTTTTTCCCTATCTGCCATATCTTGTCTGCATCCTTTGTCATACCAGCTTTCTTTTGGGCTTTTCCAACAGCCATAAATGACATGGAAAATATCCTACTAAAATGATCACATTGAACATGAGCTAGAAAATGCATTTTTCTTGTTCACCAAAATGTTGAAACTTTTTTAAGTAACAAAGGGGATTAAAATCTTCAGACCTAGAGTGGATTTTAGAGATTATTTAATAAAATCTCTGTCATCAAATAGACAAAGACAAAGCAGATTTTAGATATATATGGGAGGGATATAATGAGAGGGTCCTTTAAAACCCATATGGCAGGAAAAGGATTTTAATGAAGGACAGCTATTGGTCCAAGAGATATTTTTCCCCATCAGGTAAAATAAAGAATGAGGTATTGTTGAGGACTCCAGAAAATTCATTTAAAGTTAGTGAGACAGAGACAGTCTGAGAAGTGGGAAGAAATTATAGAAATGCAAACCAGAGGTGATTTGACTAAGAATAACAGGAAAGATTGGAAAGACTGCAGGGAGGCAATGGAACTGAAAATGATTACAGAGAAAACAAGCTTAGAATTTTTCATGATTGGAATTACAATTTTTGCAGACTCTTCCATTACCCTCAACAGATGGAATTGTTATGTTTCCAATTGCAAATCAGTGAGTTAGATTGTGTCAGGGGGTTATATTTTAAATAAATTAAACGTTAAGGTAATCCTTCAAATTGTTAGCAAATAACTTCAATAAGACTTGCTTTTCACCAAGGAAACTCAAAAGTTAAATAAAAATAATGGCATGAGTTTTAACTGTTTAATTGACTCAGTTGTATCAGATATTATTCAGGAAGTTGGTAATGACTAGGTAAAAATTCTAAAAATCTGAAGCTAAAAATCTAAATCTAAAAAAAGGTAAAAATCAAGCACTGTGAGAAAAATTAAGAAACAAATTACTAGTGTTAATATTGTGATATAGTTATAAATAAATAAAGTAAATAAGTAAAGTGTTCTTGAGTCCCAAAAATAACAGAACAATATCTAGGAGAAGGGACAGCTCTGTTGTCCTCGTATCTGGAGTATTGTGATCATTTCTTGGTGTCTTGTTTTAGAAGAAACATTGACATAATGAAGCATATACACACAAAAGAAATAGAATGATGGTAAGGGGTCTCAAAAATTTCTCATATAAGAAATGGGAAAAAGAACCTCATTCCTAGCAGCTACAAATTAATAAATGTGCAATAACATGAATGGATAAATAAATGATATAAAGAACTAGAGGTGTTTTAGTCAAGAGATTAAAAATGAGTTAAATATCACTACGTTCAAAAAATTGAAAGTTCCTCTCATGGAAGAGAAGCTGGCACCTAAATGTGCATTGGTTAATTGATTGATTGGTTGGTTGGTTGTTCCTAAAGTGTAATTAGTACTAAGACTTTGGTGGAAATTACAAGGAAAGAGATTTAGACCTAGTATAGATGGAAATGCTCTATGTAGCTTGATCCTGTAAGGTTCATTTTATCTAAAGAGGCAATGATTTTTTCATCACACAAGGTACCTGGATATGAGAGCAAATGACTGCCTTTCTTTCAGGGGTTGTTGGAGTTTAGATTTTAAAGGTCAATGATTCTAAGTTTCTCATTTTATAGAGGAAGAAATTTATTTGTTAACAGTGGCAACAAAAAATCAGATTCCAGATTCAAACCCAAGTTCTCTGACTAAAGGGCAGTTCTCTTTTCACTATATCATATGGCTTCTCCCTGTTGATAAGAAATTTGACAATACTATCAATTCAAGCTCCTTGGAGAGAGAGAGAGAAAAAGAGAGAGAGAGAGAGAGAGAGAGAGAGAGAGAGAGAGAGAGAGAGAGACAGAGAGACAGAGAGACAGAGAGACAGAGAGAGAGAGACAGAGAGAGACAGAGACAGAGAGACAGACACAGACACAGAGAGAGACAGAGACATACAAAGAGAGAGAGAGAAAGACAGACAGACAGAGACAGAGACAGAGACAGAGACAGAGAGGGACAAAATTCTAACATGAGGATGTTTCCTGCCCCCTGAATGCTTCTGTGAACTCTTTCCAGGATCTTAACTTCCTCATTTTGTTCACTCCCTAGTGCTTCCATATGAAAATATGTACATAATTAAAATGCAAAAATTTTCAAGTTAAATAAATGATAAAATGCCAGCTGTTATAATCAAAATTATGTAAGACTCAAGATGTATCCCTGATTGGATAATGATTGTAGCAGTTGTGGTCTCAAATTAATTCAGACTCCATATTTTATATGACTTCCTGTGCATAAAAACTGGGGAAAGTGAGAAAGTATGTTTGTTTGTTGTTACTGTTATTTTATGATAGGATGCTTGCTTTCAAGTTTCTAAACCAGATGTAGATTCTTGTCTGTAAGTCCTGGAATACAAGTAGTTTTAGAGATTGCTTTGCAGCTGAAGAAAAGTGACTGCCCTTGGAATGCATATACCTAATATGAATCATAGCCACAAAAGATTTTAAGGCACTTTCTAAAATGTTAAGCAATTTTCTCACAATCATCACAGAAGTGAAAAAGTAAATAGTTTAGAGAACCATAAAACAACAAGAAAAATGGTAGAAATGCAAATGGGATTGGGATTCTATTATGGACAATGTGAGGTGGTTTGTATTGTTCTTCTGGGGGTAAGGGGATGGGAAGAGGGACATCAGCTGAAAACTGTCTCCAGGCATAAGCTTATTATTTTTGGGCAACTGCCATCATCTTTTGATAGATTTAACTGGCAATAGGCTTATTCTAAATTTTTGTTCCTTGGGTATTGGTAACCTTTAGACTGAGTGATAATGAATTGACCTGATTTTCTCCATCTGTTCCTCCAAAAGGTAATAACCTTTCTTTTGCCTAATTAGAGATATCTCTAATTATTCTAATTTGCTGCTTATATCTCTAGATGATCATTATGGTAGTATTCTATGTGTAATTATATCCACTTAAAAGGAAATTAAGACTCAGACAATGGAAGTGACTTGCCCAAGGTCACATACTTAAATATCCAGGACTAGAACCTACATCTTCTGGCTACTAAGATCAACATGTTCACTATGTGACTCCCTTTTATTATAACTCACTTAATTGTGAAGTTTCCTTTCAATAAGTAACGTGGTTTTTTAAATGGATTTTAATCTTCAAATGAAGAAGTGATAAATAAATCATGAAGCAAGTTATTGAAATTTCCAAACACTTGGCTAATACATGTAATTCCCAATACCTTTATAAGTTTAAGGCAGATACAAATGTTTACATAAACATAGGGCATATATGTGAGTCAATTACATTGTTATCATCTCTAAAAGATAAATAAATTATAGATTGAGAAAGAAGTATACACTGAGAGAAGAGGGTAAGGAGAGGTACAATGGGAAAACTTTCTCATGAAAAAGAGGCATGCAATTAGGAGCTTTTATTCTGGAGGGGGAAATGAGACTGTGGAGGATAGGAAATACTTAATCTCACTCTTATCTGAAGTAGTTCAAATGGGGAGGAATGCACACATATATGCACCTACACACATAAGCTCAATTGATTATAAAAATTTATTTTATCCAAAATTCAAACAGCAGGGGAAGTAGATACAATATATTCAGGGGAGTAATAAAAGGGAGAGTGGATTACAGAAGGTAGTGGTTAGAAGACTTTTGAGGGAGAAGCGGATAAAAGGAGAAAGAAAAGGATAAATAGAAAAATAAGCTGGAAGAAAATACAGCTAGTAATATTAATGTGAATGGGATAAGCTTGTCCATAATAAGGAAGCAGATAGAAAAATGAATTAGAAACTAAAATTCAGCAATGCATTATTTACAGAAGATACAATTGAAACAGAAAGAAACACAGAATATTAAAATAAAGGGATGTAGCAGAATTTATTTTTTACTTAGGCTGAAGTTTAAAAAAAGATAGGGGTAGTAATGATGACCTCAGACAAAGCAAAGCAAAAGTAGACCTAATTAAAACTGACAATCAGAGAAACTACAGTTTACTAAAAGTTATTATAGACAAAAAAGTTTGGGCTTTTATATATATGTGCATATATATTAATATTTAAGTAAATTTTCTTTCATAATATCTCATTTCTCAAATTATATGGGGAAGTGAATCAAATTTATAAACATAAGAACTATTACCCAAATAATAAATAATCAAAAGTTATATACATATACTTTTCAGAAAAAGTCAACGCTATCTGTAACAAAATGAAAAAAATATGTTCTAAATCATCTTGGATTAGAAAAATACAAATTAAAACCCCTCTGAGGTAGTACCTCATACCCATTGGAGATAACAAATGTTGAAGGAGATAAAAGAAAAATAGGTACACTAATGAACTTCTGGTAGAGTAGTGAATTAGTCCAAACATTCTAGAGACAAATGTGTAACTATGCCCAAATAACATTACTGTGTTGGTACTTCAAAGAGATTAAAGAAAAAGATAAAGGTGGCAGCTAGGTGATGCAGTGGATAAAGCAATGACCCCGGAGTCAGGGGGACTGAGTTCAAATCTTGTCTTACTTTCCTGGGTGACCTTGGGCAAGTCACTTAACCCCATTGCCTTGCAACCCCCTCCCCCCAAAAAAAGAAAAGAAAAAGGGAAAGGATCAAGACAAATCCAAAGGACGCATTATTAAAAAATGCTATCACCTCCAGAAAGAGAACTGATGAACTCCAAGTCAAAATGAAGCATAATTTCCTCATTTTTCCTTATTTCATTTTTTGCTTTCTTGTGATTTGACTGCTATAGAAATATATTTTTCATGATTTCACATTTATAACTGATATTGTGCATTGCTATCTCAAAGAAATGAAAAGGGAGAGGAGAGATAATTTGGAATTATTTTTTAAATTATGCTTAAAATATATAATGCATTTTTAATAAAAGTATACTTTTTTACAAAATAAATTCCCAAATTTTTGGATTTACTGTTATTATCGACTGTATTTATCAGAACAGCTAAAGACAAGATCTTATTCCACACATAAAAATGTGTTTGCTCAATAATAAGAATGAGGAAAAATAAGAATAAATCACAGAAACTTGTTCTTAGACCATTTCTATCCAAACTCCAACAAAATAGAATATACCATTGGATAAAATAATGATGGAGCTATAATAATATACAATCGTTTTGTAATTATAATATTATGCAATTAATAACAATAATAAAGATGATAATAATTACCATCTATTTAGTACAATACACCAACTATGATAAGCACTTTATATTTATATTTGCTATTTGATCCTTATAAAAACCCTGGGATGTAAGTGCTATTATTATCCAGCCCATTTTACAAATGAAGAAAAAGACAGACAAGGATCAAGGGTTTTGCCCAAGATCGCACAACTCGGAAATATCTTAGACTATTTTGAACTCAGATCTTAATGAATCCAGCTCAGACGTTTTATCTACTGCATCATCCAGTTGTTATTACATTACAATACATTTATTTATCATGCATACATAGTGAAGACATGTGTGTACATATCTTTCACATAAGCATATGTACCTATTATACATAAAGATATTTGTTTTGTGTGTGTATATGTACAGATTTTATTGTGTCATTATATATGTAGAGTATATGTATATTTGTATACACGTATAATTATATAATTATAAAATGACATAACATTATAATTATTTGAAAATATAACCACATATACAGTAGATTTTATACAATATATAATTACATAATATACCAAATTTTAATATCTAGTTATTTTATTGCTTGTGTAATAGTCACAAAGATAATTTAATATAAAAGAATAATAGCAGGAAAGCAATTTATTCCAAGACTAAGGATCAAAGGATCATAGGTTTAGTTCAATTCCTTCACATTACAGGTAAGGTATTTTAACCCTTAACATAGGCAATAAGGATCAGAGAAATTTTAACTCATATCTTCTAACTCTCAGTGCTCTTTCTACTTTATCAGACCAGCTGTATTTGAATACCATTGAAAAAAATGAGAAGGAAGAACGGGAAAGAACAAAAGAAAAAGGAAGAACAATAAGAGATAGGAGTAAAAAGAAAATGGTTCCTAGAACTTGAAAAATAATCAATAAGACCTGAGTCAAAACTAGTTTCAGATACCTTTGACGTTGGGCAAGTCAATCATTGCCAGTTTTGACTTCCTCATCTAGAACATAGAAATAATAATATTATCTGCCTCCTGGGATTCTTGTGAGGATTAAATAATATAATAGTTGCAAAGTTCTCTGTTAACCTCAATGTATAATATAAATCATCCTTATAATAATTAAATGCAAAATGATTACACTTAATTCCGAAAGTATTCAAACAATAAATGCAATCAATAACAAAAAAAAGCCCATTTCCCTAACATAGTAAGAGAAAGAATAAGTACATCACAAGAAAGAAATGGAATTTATAGACATTCTCAGAATGCATTAGAAACTAGTCTTCCACAGCAATAATTTTGACCCACACAGGTACCACTCCACTAAGCAATAGTAAATGAGGGTGACAAGTCAATGCCATCAGATTTGTTATAAGTAACTGTAAATTATTCGGCTTCATATGGAGACTGTGAAATGAATAAGATCTAGCACTGGTATCAAAAGGCTTATGAATGACATCTGAATGAACTCAGCTATCAAGAAATAGCATCAAACAAATACTGATTCATGCATATATATTTGCAGAAACAGGGTGATTTAATGATAGTTCAATGCAAAGCATTTCCCATAAAAATTTTAGAGGAATTGACTTTAAAGAGTCCAGACCTTCAAGGACATATGAAACAATGCCACATATCATGACAAGCTATGACCTAGTGACTAGAATTATACATTAGATGCTCTTTCATGGTATAACAAATGACAAATTCTTAAACTACAAATACAGATATCAAACTCCACCAGAGATTTCAATTAATGAATTTTGCTTTAGCCATTGAACAAAACCAACTAGAGTCCATAATTTCTGGGATTCAACATGAATTCATAAAATGCTTTAAAAATATTATTTTTAAAATATCTTAATTCCAAATATTCAAAAATCACGTTTCTACAAGGAATAAAGCATTTTCAAAATGTAGAGTGGAAGAAACAGTCAAATTCATTACAATTTTATCAAAGAGGCTTTCAGTGAAAGTACAAAGGTTGAGTTCATATCCTAATCATTTTATTTAGCCACAGTAGAAAGTTATTTTATCCTTCTGTAATAATCCATAAGACATTCAAAATTCAGTCAGAAATACCTGAGTTCTAATTTTACTTTTGAGTATAGGAAATTAGGATGATAGATTTAGAACAGGAAGGTACCTCAGAGGGCATTGAATTTATCCTAATAGTTCTACAAATTAAGCTAGCAATCGTTTAAGCATCTCCTATAATCTAAGTATATATTCTTAATTATATTCTCCTATATTCTGAAACAGAAGAAAAGGAAGAGGAAACTGAAGCCCAGGAGTGTTAAGTGACTTGTCCAGGGTGAAAAA
Organism: Macrotis lagotis; assembly: GCF_037893015.1. Classification (NCBI taxonomy): domain Eukaryota; kingdom Metazoa; phylum Chordata; class Mammalia; order Peramelemorphia; family Peramelidae; genus Macrotis; species Macrotis lagotis. Next base: position 208,449,275 of record NC_133660.1, on the reverse strand, counting down.
GCTGTTGAGTAAGTAAGAGACAATTAGAATGGCAATTGGATCCTGAGCACACCAATTAACCTCTCAGTGTCTCCAGGCCATATCGAAGAGGGCATCTATCTACTTTGGAGAGAATTCACTCGTGATAATTATATGTATGTTAATTTTTGTGCAAGTGTGTATATATATATATATATATATATATATATATGTGTGTGTGTGTGTGTGTGTGTTAGTATATATATTATATATATATATGTGTGTGTGTTAGTATATATATATATATATATAAACACATAAATATAAACATTCACACATAAATATGTGTTTATATATGTCTTAAAGAGATATTTGTTACAATTTTAAGATTGCTACCTGAATGAAAATAAAAGTTGATAGCCCTTAAAATTACATGCATCTCTGTTACTATGTACAGTGTCCTCCTGGTTCTGCTTATTTCACTTTGCATCAATTCATGTAAGTATTTCCAGTTTTTCTGGAAATTATTCTGCTCATTTCTTATGACACAGTAATATTCAATTAAAATCAGGTATGTATCAACTTGTTCAGACATTGTCCAATTGATGGGAATCCCCTTGCTTTCCAAATCTCAGTAAGCACAAAAAAAGAGCTGTTAGAAATATTCCATATTAATAATATATTTTACATATTAATATATTTAATTATCTATAACATATATATATCTTGTCACATTTATATATTATATATAATATTATATTTTTAATTGGTCCATTTTCATCTCAGGATATGGTGCTAGTAGTGATATTGCTGGATCAAAGGTATGTACTATATAATCAATAACAGAGTACCTACCATATTAGGGAAAGAAGAGGAGAGGGAGGGAAGGAGGAACAGAATTTGGAAATCAATTTTTAATATTATAATTTGATTTTATATATAATTAGATGAAATAAAAAATATAATAAAAAATAAGTCCATTTTAGGTCTCCATATTTGAAAATGAACTAATATAAAACAAAAAAGCATTCAAAGGAAGGATAATGGAGTGTGAATAAAACTTGAGAGTTCTAGAAACCAGTAAATATGAGAAATGACAGGCTTAGAGAATGAATGAAGCTGCAGAATAGGAGTATTTAACTATCAACCAATTAACTTGACTTCATTTAATGACAGAATTCTAGAATAGTTCACAAAAGTGACTAAGTGAACATTTACAAAAAAGGCACATTCAGCAAAACAGTATGATTTCATCAAAACCAAGTCAAAGCAGCTAACCTGTTTTCATTTTTCAAAGGGTTACTAAATTAGTGTCTATTAGAAATGTTATGTGCATATTTATTCTAGAATTAACCAAATAATTTAACTAAAATTCCTCTGACTATAAAGAAGAGAATAGGACATAACTGTTTAGAAGATAAATTCTGATGCCCATGGTGTCATAAGTGTCATCAATCAAATATAGAGTCAAATAAAAATAAAAATAGGCTCACCATTTTTATGGGTATTTATGATTTCATAGTTATAAGCAAGTACTTTCAATAAAACTCTATCTACCAAGAAATTGCTACATGTTCTGCAATTTATATTTTTGGAGGTCTTCTGGGAGATATTAAGGATTAAGTGGCTGACCAAGGGTCACACATCAATCACATATAAGAGGAAGGCCTTGAACTCAGGTCTTTATGACTTCAAAACTGACTCCACTCACCAGAATGTCTCTCAAAAACAAGCAGAATTATTCAACCTTTGCTCTTGATATTTCTCAACTCTGTTTTTACTTCCTTTGTACTAAGCAGCCTAGAATAATGTTTCAATGCCAATCTATCCAAATAATGATAAGGATTGTTATCACTTCACAATACATTATTAGAGGGTAGCTAGGTGGCACAGTGAATAGAGCACCAGCCCTAGAGTCAGGAGGACCTGAGTTCAAACCCAGCCTCAGACACTTAATATTAACTTAGCTGTGTGACTCTGGAGAAGTCACTTAACCCCAATGTCTTGTCGAAAAAAAAAGTCATCATTACTCTGCAGCTGCTTTTTTCATGAATTGCTATGATGCTTATGTGTTGCTAATCACAGTTATAAAATCAACTAAATCACCTTAATGGAGTGTTTAAAACCAATTTGCCCCCACCCCATATATTTCTTGTTCCTGCAAGTACCTATGTTCATGTATTGAGGAGCCAGTCAGTGGAAAACATCTTCAAAATGTCAACCTAGTATCAAAGGAAAATTGGAAGGGACTGCATTTTCTAGAATTCTCAATGACTTAAGAGTATGCTCAATCAGCATTCATAAACTGAAGCTCCAAAGGTTGCAGGATGAGTGGAAGAAGAAGGAGGATGTAGATGGAAGGAAAAGAAAATGTAAGGAAGTTAAAGTCTAAAAATAGCACCCAATAATATGATAGCAGCAATTCAGTATGGAAGAAGTAGCTGTCCATGACATTGGGTATTGGCAAGGATGACATTGATAATGAGATAAGAGGGAGTCAGAGAGGACATAGGGTATATTCAAAGTAAGGCGAAATAAGAAGGGGAATATGGGGGAGTCTATAATGTCATCCTCAAACTCAGCAATCCTTTGACAATTCAGACGCAAATGACTGTAGCAGAAAAGTAACAGTCATCAGTTCCCCTAATCACAGAATCCCAGACAAACCTTCCAAAATGGAGCAGCAGGTTCCACTCAAAGTTGTAATCTCTCTCTCTCTCTGCTTCATAATTGGAAGAACTGTTTTCAATAATCAATATTATATGAGTGTTATGAGGGTCATATGCATGTGCAGATAGCATGAGTTTTACTAAGATCATGTCATCCCTGTGGATTAAACTAGGGAACTACTTCTGAAAGATTAGAGGACTGGAACATGGTTTGACATGCTGCATTAGACTCCAAAGTATTTTCTGCATTGGCAACATAATCAAAACTGACAGCTTTAAACTGACTGAATTAGACCTGACCAGAGCTTTTACTTTCACATGTGAGGGTGAAGGTGACTTGTTCATGTTTGGTCACTTTAGACTCCCTTCCTAACATCTCTCAATCCATCAGAGGGCATTAGGTCCCAAGATATAAGCCTTGGAATTTCCCATTTTTCTTACTTCTACATTCTAATTTCAAACTATGGAATCTATGATCTGGTATGAGAGTTCAAGTCACCAAAATCCAGGAGCACAAGTAGCCAAGTAAGGTGTTCAAGCAAACTCCTTGACCTGAGGAACAAGGAACACCATTTCATTAGGTCTGTGGCCTTGAACTTCTTTTGACTAATGTTGTGTACAGATTGATTTCAACTATAAAATTAATCCTTACCACCTCCCCGAAGACTGATGTGGAGTAGAGGGAATCTTGTCCACAAGGGGTTGAGGACAATATTAGTTTGTTATTACTATATTTTCAAAGCAGATATCATTTTAAAAAAATTGATCTTAAGGTGTTAAATGACACTGAGGTACAAGTGATTGGACTCCTAAATTTGGGAGGAATGTAACCAGTGGAAGCTTGAGATGAGAGTATTTTAGAGAAACTACTCCTCTCATTATGGGAGAACTCAGAGGGTATAAAAAGTTACAGGACTAGATCTGAAAAAGCCTGAGACATGAGCATAACTAAAACCTCCAAAGACACTCTATTACAAAACAGGCAAGAGTCACAAATAAAACAACCAAACTATTTGTTTGAGAAAAAAACTAGAAAGTAAAATAACAATAATTTCTTTATTTATATCAATATTATATTAAAATTAATTTACTCACTGGATAAATAAATGAATATAATCTTTCAAAAAACCCACAAGTGAGGAAAGAATACAATCTCTCTTTTTCAACTGTTCCTCAGTGTTCTCTTTTATTTGAATAGTGAATTTACTATTTCCTACTTTTTCAGCCTCTTCCCCCAAAAAAGTTTTGGGGTTCTCTGTCTCTCTGTGTGTGTCTCTCTCTGTCCCTGTTTCTCTCCATTTCTGTCTGTCTCTCTCTGTGTCTGTTTCTCTGTCTCTCTCACTGTCTATCTCTGTCTCTGTCTCTGTCTCTCTCCATCTCTCTTTCTCTGTCTCTCTTCTCTCTCTGTCTCTCTCTCTCTCTCTCTCTCTCTCTCTCTCTCTCTCTCTCTCTCTCTCTCTCTCTCTCTCTTCAAATATGTATAAAAGCAGCTATATGTCAAATTCTGTGCTTTACTGGTTTTCAATTGTCATGACCTAGAGATTTCATTGCTTACAGAAATCTAAAAGACACGTATGTTCCCAGACATAGCAACTCACATCTGGAACCCATTTGAACAAATCTACTTTTAGCAATTTGGTTAGGAGGTATTTTGTCTTCTTAGTCAGGGGACTTTTAATAAGAACTAGAGAATCTTGTTAAGTGACCTTCACTGCTGGCCTCTGATTCCACCTCTCAAGGATCAAGCTGAACTGTGTAAGCAACTGAAGAAAATCACTTTATGAGATACTCCACTACCATTTAGCTGTCCTTAGTTTAAAAAATAAAAATTTACAAAGCATAGATTCACAGCCTATCTACAAATGTGTTGAATCACACTCTTTAGGACTGATTATAACCATTTAAAACTGGATATCATTGCATGTCTTTTTTCATGAGGAGAAGAGATAAAGATTTACCACTTAAGAGAATGGTGGTCTTAGGATTTCTTAAATGATAGGTTTCTAGAGCAAAAGAATTCAAGGGTATGGGGGATGATAATGCTAAATGACTTTGGATTACATTTTTATTCACTAATAAAGGTATAACCATACCACATCATTCAAGGAATAAATCTTGATCTGGGCTCTTTTTATTTTTTTTTTGTATGTCAATTTATTTATTTATTCTTATGACAACAGTAAGAAAACTTGTCCAAATTCAGACTGTGGTTTAGAAATTTTCTCAACTTAAAATGGAATACTAACATACACAAGAGCAATAAAATGAGATGATATAAATATAGTAATATTTAATAAATATTATTAATGTAACATACATATGGATGTGTATGCATGTTTACGTGAATAAAGATATCAACTTAAACCTTATTCACCTCACAGTTTGTTTTTCTCATTATAATTACAGATTAATAAAAATGATCTATATAATAAAACAGAAGTTACTAAAAATCACAGATATAACTTTCTTCAAACAACAGTTTACTCTCTACTGCATTAGTTTTGAGTATTTGCAAGTATTTGTGGAAGAGACTTTTTTCACTTGTTTTGAAGGTGCAGAATTTGGAACCTTGAAACAGAGTTTTGAGATCAATTCAAGTTAAAACACCTTAACAAAAAAGACACCTTAACAATTATGACTATCCTAAAATAGGCTTCCTCAGAAATTTTCAAACTGTGAAAACATATTGTGGATATTATAAAATTTTATTCGGGTATTGACTGGATAAGGTAAACTATGTTTGGTACATATTTACTGCCCTTTCTTCAGTGGAACATTCATCCTTATGTATAAATCCATTAATACTTCTCTTCAGAAAGAAAGAAAAAAAGCAAACAAACATAGTTCAAGCAATGTTTATACCTTTATTATTTGTCAGATACAAACACCAATACTGGGAACTAGAAATTCAAAGACAAAATTTAACAGTTCTAGTCCTCAAAAACTCTCATTCTTTTAGTTTGTTTTCTACTTGCTTATATGTGTATATTTCTATACACATAAATATATTTGGTTATAAATTATATATATATATATATGTATATAGAGAATATGTATATATATATATATATATATGTATGTATGTAAAATCAATACGTATAAAATAGAGGCAAAGTAGTATTGATTTTTTTTTCCTTAGGAAGGTCATAGCAGTACCTAGTGGCATAAAAAGCAAAACAGTGTTTAAGTAAAAGTGCTTAGCTTCAGTGTATAAGCTGATCTTTGAAGAAAATTTAGGATTTTAAGAAATGGAGGGGCTGCGATAGTGAACACAAGACATGAGTGACAAGCTGAGCAAAGGCACATGAATAAGTGATTGAATATTGGTTTTATTTAAGAAAGAAACAAAGAAAGCAACCCCCTTTATGCTACTGGGAAAGGTAACAAGAATATATCTTTTCACATATACTTCATAGAAAATCAGGATTATTTTAATAAGCATATTTGTAAAAACCAACAAATTATTTTTAGCTTAACCTCTTAGAATCCTTTGCATCCAATGACCTTTAAAGTGAACTGTGTCTCCTTTCCTATTAGGGTAAGAGATGGATGCAGTTGGAAATATAATAAAATTTGACAAGGTTGCTGGAATTATTAGACAGAAGAGAAATAGTCACAAACTCTGGTGTTTTTTGGCATTAAAACCAGGTTGAAAGGCTTCAGGAGAAATTTCTTTAAATGGAAATGGATTGCCTTCTTGTATGTATGAATAGCTTTGAATGGAGAAAGGTTCATTACAATGCAATGGCATTCATTTCTTATCAGACTTGATAAAACTTAGTATGCCTTCATTAAAATATACAACTCTAGAAAGAAGCATCAGGACCCCAGGATTAAGAGAGGAAAATATTAACAGAATGTATATTCATTATAGATAATACATTAATGAACTAACTTTCAAGGTGACAAAAGGATGCTTACATGCTGATTATGAGATAATAAAGGGACTGCCCTTGTGTTCCAATGTAATTTCTATAATCTAAAGATAAGTAAATATTCCTTCAGCATGTTGGGGAGCTCTCTACTGGGAAAAATATGATAGAACTTGGAAAAGACTCAAATGAGATGGATAATCATGGAGAGATTTCAAACTTTATCGTTGGAGGGAACATCCAAATCCCTGTTAATAAGATCATGACCTACTTGAATATTTTTAATATTTTATATTTGTAGGAAGGTTTGTGGTTTCAATGAGGTCATGGATATACTTGAATCTTTTTCTATGTTTTACTTGTAGGAAGTCACTTGTTTTCAAACTCATTTTCACATTAATTTTATTTCATATTCACTTTTATTATACCAGTCTCCACACTTTTTTGACTATAACTCCATCAAATAAAATAATTTTAGGAAGATATCCCAAATGAATGTATATTTATTAATTGTAAATTATATAGAAATACTGATCAATATTTGGTATATTATAAGATACAGAAATAGTAATTCAAAAAGGGAGGTAAAGTCTGATCAGACATAATGGTGAAACATGAGTTTATTCAATAAAGAAGTGACATAATCAGAGTTATGTTGTAGGAAAATCATTGAGAGATGTGTAGATAATAGATGGGAAGGGATAGAGTTGAAGCAAATAGATCAATTAGGAGAAAATTGCAAAGACCAGAGGAAAGACAATGAGAGCCTGAACTCACATGGAGATATGGGAGTAGAAAGAACTTCAATCAAAGAAACAAACTGTGGAAGTAGAAACAAGATCTGAAAAGTGGTTAGATATGTGAAGTGAAGAAGAGGAAAGAATTGAAAATGATAATGAGATTATGAAACTAAGTGACTAGAACAATTGGTTATACCTTTTGAAGAAGTAGGGAAATTCCAGAGAAGAATGCTATTGGGAGTGGAGAGGAAATAGGGAAGTTAAAGTGACAATAATTTGCATTGCATATTATAAACTATCCATGTCTTCTTATCATCTAATAACTCACTCTGGTCTGCCCTATATGAAAAGGTAGGGGATTGTTATCCAATCACTGAATACAAGCTATAACATTTCAGGTTTGCCTGCTGTATCCATGGCATAACATCATAGACAGGGAAAATATATGACATTCTTTTCAGATTGCACAAGAAATTTTTATATTATAACTGGGCTAAATTCTCCTAAGGTAGTTATTGCCCCTGAAGTGCATAGAATGGGAACTTGAACAATGGAGGAAGGAGAAAGCTATGGAATATAGGAAAATAAGGATGGAAGACAAAATATAGTTCTAGTAAAACAAAACCCAGAATTTTGTTGTTTATTTTTTATCAGAGTAACAGTAATACTTTTCCCCTTTCCCACATTCAGACTAGTTGTCACACTTGTTGAGGTCTGACTATGTTTCCTTTGGTTAAGGTATTGCTATTCTAGCTCGTGAACTCATTTGGCAAAGATGATGGAATGATTTCTTTCTCCAGCTCATTTTACAGATAAGGAAACTGAGGCAAACAAGTTCAGAAACTTACCAGGGTCACACCAACAGTGTCTGAGGCCAGATTTGAACTTAGGAAGAGGAATCTTCCTGACTCTGTGTCTAGTACTCTATCCATAGCACCACTTAATTGCCCAGGGAGTAAAGTGTAGGTATTCCCAGTTCAAACTATACATTAATTTAACAGTGGCTTGGAAAGAAGAACAATTTAAATCTATTCTAAACCAGGGTCTGAAATGTCTGAACATAAAGTAATGGGATGAATTTGTTGACAAACCTATCAGAACTTCCAGATTAAAATCCTTCAAATTATTCATCTCAGGACACAGAACATTTATTCCAACAATCTACCACTGCTCAAACCATTTAGGAAATACCTCCTTAGGAATTATTGTGTTTCAAGAAAGTGTTGCTATTCTAGAGTTATTTTGTATATACTGTTTTACATTCATGCTTTCTCCTCCATTAGAATGCAAGCCTCTTGTGAAATTGAGTGCTTTATACCTCCACCACCACCCCAACAATTAGAATTATATCTGGTACTTTATAAGCATTTTAAAAATGTTTCTTAATGTGATGTCCAAATTCATTCTTTCCTTTGTTGTGAATGATAGAATGGATGTCTCAGCAGGTGCACAGAAAGAAAATGTCCAGAGGAGGGTGACCTAGTGACCAAGACAGTAGAGAAGAAAGCATGTTATTTGAAAATTCATTGAAGAAGTTGGGATGCTTAACTGAGAGAAGAATATGGTAGTTGTCTCCAAATATTTGGATATAGCTCTGATATAGTGAAGAAATTCCATTACTTCTTCTTGTCATGGAGAGAAGCAGGCCAAATATTGTAAACTGAGTCTTAGTTCTATCACCCACAAGCTGCTTAGTCTTGGGCAAGGCATGTAACCTTTGAGTTTCCATTTCATCAGTGCAGATTATGCTTGTTGACATATGGGTTTAATAGCTAGAAGGGTTATCTAAGAAAATGTATGCAAATTCTTTCTTATTTTTAATAGAAGGAAAAGGTCATTCTTGGTGGTTTTGATGTGCTCAAGGTCAAAAATATGTCAACCAAGCAAAAGATATTTATTAATACTTATAATATGTCAGGTCAAATGCTATCTACCTGACAATGAAGACAGTGAAATCTGGCCCTGTCCAGAAGAAGCTTGCAATCTAGTACGTTTGACAATTATGACTCAAACCTCAATTCTCTGATGCCAGAGCCAGGTTTTTTTTTCCACTACACAAAATGTCGATTTGACTGGAAAATGTCTCTCCCCCCAAACATTTGTCTGTCTCAGAGTGGTTGTAAAGGTATCAATGCTGATGAATGTAAATTTGTTAGTGTTTTATAATGGAGAAGGTACTCAACCTGTGTTCAAGTCCTGACCTTCGGTTTTTTCACCTAATGGATTGCAAATAGGGAAGATTCTACTGTATATCTCAAGGATTATTTTTGAAAAGTTTTGAAAAATAAGTTGGCCTATAACAATGTGAACTAATATTATAACTGATTGCCACTGTGTATAGGTATTAATATTATCAATATTTAGAAAATGTTATCTATGTATAAGAGAGGCAGTGTGATTTGGCACACAGATGACCAGTATTGGAAACATGAAAAATTATGCTGTGGCTCTCACTGCCTGAAAGACATACTAGCTGTGTGACCCCAAGTCACTCATTTAACTACTCTCAGAGTGAATCAGACAATTCTCTAAGTCTATATTTCTATAAAAGTTTGTTATCTGGATCAATTGAAGAGATGTCTGTCCTGGAAATCTCCTACACCAATTAATCCATAAATCTATAGCAGAAATGAATATACAAATATGTAATACATATTGATGAGTGCTGTTTTCCTGGCCTCCACTCTGTCACTTTATTGGTATAGATATATGAACCAGAGCTTCTCAGTTATATACTTCCCCAGACAGAGCCAGCTGCTCTGCTTTGGACATGTCCAGGAAAATGCTCAAAACCTATCCAAGCAACCAGAATGATGCCTTGGCTTGATTTAGCAGTCTAGGACAGCTGTGAGAATGAATATCACAATCTGCTACAAAAGTGAATGTATGGGGTTAGCTGTTTGTTTCTGGCATTGCATAGAAAACATAATGAGAGTTTCTTGTGCTTTGAACTATCCGAGAGAAACAAAAGTGTTTTGATATCTCCAATTGGCAAAATGTTAATGACTTTGAAGCATGTGTTCATTTATCCTTAGACCTCTGTAAGGTCAGAAGGGGTCAAAGTCAATTCTACCATCGAGAGACTTTAATAAAATCCAGAAAGTAATTTAACCACAATCCTGGAAAGCTTAATGTTCTGAAAGAGGATTACAGGTGGAATAATATGTCTATCTTACCTGTATTTCATATATGTATATATATATATATACATATATATATATATATATATATATATATATATATAGGTGTGTGTGTATGTATGTATGTATGTATGTGTGTGCTGTTTTTGTAAGAATCCTGCTAATATTTAGTTTAAGCATGGAATGGTAGCTGATATTCCTATATCTCTTCCACAGTTCACAAAGTACTTCACATGACCTATTTACTTTGAGCCACACTACAATTCTGGAAAGATAATTTCTCTAGCTATTATTATTCCCGTTTTTCAGATAAAAGGATCACAGAATTAGAATTAGAAAGGCCCCAGAGACCATTTAGGGCAATATCCTCATTTTAGAGATGAAGAGCTTGAGACCCAGAGAAATAAATTGATTTGTCTATAGTCATAGCACTAGTAAGGATTAAAGTTGAGATTCTCTAAGACCAGCATTCTTTCAACTAAATCACACTATATTTCATGTTGTTTCGAAATCTCAAAAGTTCTTTCCTACTCTGAAATCTTATAATATAATTTGGAGTCATGTTTTCTTTTTTTTCCCCAAATATTATTCCAGTAAGACATTTACATACTCTTCACCCACTTTATCTTTCAGAAACATGGATCCCTTCTGTCATTCCAAAAGAAATTAAAGGAAGTTGAGAAACTCTCTTTCCTTTCCCCATTAGGGAAAAAAGCAAAGCTCTTTTTTCAAATATGTATATATATATATATATATATATATATATATATATATATATAGAGAGAGAGAGAGAGAGAGAGAGAGAGAGAGAGAGAGAGTCAAGCATAACAAATTCCCACATTTTCCATGTTCAGAAACAGTCATCTTATTCTTCATCATGAGTCCATTAATCCTCTAGCAAGAGTTTGGTAGCATGATTCACCTTTGTTCTTCTGGAATAATATTAGAACATCATTTTGATTAGTGATTAAGCCTTTCAAAATTGTTTGACATTCCTTTATTTCCCTTCCATTTATGAATTTATAATGTTATAATGTGTGTTTCCAGATAAAAATGTAACATTCTTTATATTTATATACATTTATATGTATATATGCCTATGCATATATGTATGTATATGTCTGTATGTGTGTGGCCTTATATAGTTATATATGTGTGTGTTTATATTTCTAGATGATTAGATTATTTCTTTAAATCTCTAAACATTATATGAATACTTACAATATTCATCAATGACTTATTTTATTATTATAGTTATTCTGCCACAAACTAAAACTATGTATTTCTACTGAAGTTGCGAAGGAATGGAAAGAGAAGGAAATAATGGAAGGGAAGGGAACAGATGGAAAGTTTCTCTCAGGCAAAGGCCAGGACAGCCCATGGACTGCTTTTCAAAATTACTTTCATGGTAACTTCCAGTTTTAGTAATCTGCCTGTCACAGTCAGCCTAAGCAATAAAATTCTCTGTAAGATAACTGAGCTGTTCCTCCCAACCACTGACAACTGCTAAACAAACCCAAACTGAAAAGACCTTAACCAACCCAAATGTAAAAAAAAAAAATATTGTAGCAGTAGATGATGTTTTTTCAAAAATAGATCTATTGCTGCATGATTTGGTCAGAGCAACTATTAAGGACTTGTTAAATTAGTCAATATCACCCCAGAAGAGAAATGAATGAAAGGAACAGAAGAGAATGGAGATCATCAGCTATGGTCAAACTAGTGATGAACCTCTTAAAACTTGTGTAGGCTGATCATTGGACCCAGCATATGAAGCAATAAAACAAAACACAACAGAAACCATCCAAATTTCATTTCTGCAGGCAGGAATGTCTTTGACTATTGATCTGGCAAAACATGATATCTGTTGTCTAAGGACTGGTCAAATTAAGAGCACAGAGGAATTCATCACCAGGTTGGCTACCAAGTGCTAAATTATCTTGGGCATAGCAACTTATGAACCTTTACTACTTATGCTAACATTTGGAAGGCCTGCAATCCAAGCAAGTTCAGAGAATGCCCATACCTATTAAAATAAGTGTTCTGGAAGCCTGTTTATTCACTTAATCCCTCTAACTACTTTGTGAGGAAAGTATCTTAAGTATTATTATTCCAATTTCACACATGAGTGAAACTGAGACTCAAACAGATTAAATGAGTAGCACAACATCACATTTACTAAATAAAATCTAGACACCAACCAGATTTTCTGAGCTGATTTTTGATCTAGTGACCTTTCTGCTCTATCACAGCTGCCACTTGGCTAGGAGAGCAACTATTTACTAGCTAGATCTATTAGTCATGAAGAAGACAATTTATAAAAACTTTGACTCATTTTTTCATTGTAAAATTTTACATTAAAATGTACACAACTGACTTTACAACTCCAGATTTAAAAAAAAAGTTCCAAAGTACTTCGTATCTCTGATATCATTTAAACATTATAACAACTTATTCTATAGGGATTATGATGAAGCTAGACTCCATATAGTCCTAAATCTATGATTCTTCTATTTCATAAAAATCAATATAATAATCTCATTTTACTGATTAGAAAACTGGACATTAGATGATTAAAGGACTTTTTGTAAGGTTACACAGCAAGTTAGGGGAAGAGATGGCTCTCCTATGTGTTCTGACTACAAATTCAAAATACAAAACAGAATATGATTCTGTTTTACTGCTACTATAATGTATCATAAATTTACTTTATAATAATCTGTAAAAATCTGTAAAAAAAGAGACAAAGATGTCCAAGAAAACAAACAAAAAAGAAAACCATCTACATTCAGATTCCATCAGTTCTTTCGCTGGAGATGGATAGCACCTTTCATGATAAATTCTTCAGAATTTTATTTGTCCAATGTATTGCTGAGAATAGCTAAGTTATTCATAGTAGATCATCTTACTATATTGTTGTCCCTATGTAAAATGTTCTCTTGCTTCTGCTCACTTCACTTTGCATCAGGTCATATTGAATTTCTTCATTTTTTTTCCTTTTTACCCCAATTACAAACAAAGATAGTTTTCAACATTCACCATTCTGCAAACTTTTAAGTTTCACATTTTTCTACCACCATCCCTTTTCCTCCTCCCCCATGGCAGTGAACAATCTGATATAGATTGTATATGTATAATAAGTGTTTAATATATTTCTGAATTAGGCATATTGTGAAAGAAGCTTTAGAACTGGGGTGGGGAGAAGGAGAAAATCACAAAAGAAAAAGAAAGAGCATCAAAAATTTTTTTGCTCCCCTCCATCCTGTCTTCCCCTCATTTGTACTTTTATTTTTCTTTCCCTTTATCCTTCCTCACAATTGTTTTGCTCCTGATTGCTACCTGCCTTACACTGTCCTTTCTCTTGTATGGTAGGAGACATTTCTAGTGCCAACTGAGAATATATATCATTCCCTCTTTTGCCAAATCTATTGAGAGTAAGATTTACTAAGTGTTTATAATTTCTGTTCTTTCCCTATACTATAATAGGTCCTTTATGTCACATCATGTGGTGTTAATTATCATCTAATACCTCAATCTTCTTCTAGCATCACAATCCTTTTTTTCATGTCTTTGTTTTATAACTCTCATACCTCATCCTCCAAAAAACGTATACTCTTTTCAGCTATTCAGATGGAAGTACAATTATCAAGATCCATAGGCATCATCATCATCAGCATCATCATCATTATCATCATCATCATCATCATGATGAGCAATTTGTTTCCATCCTCTGTCAGAGTATCCTGCTTCCAAATTTCCCTATAGAAATACAACGCTCTTGGTTCAATATTAGCAAAAACTGTTAGTGTATTCAATTATATCAACAACAAACCTATCAGAAATTATATAATCATATCAATAGATGCTGAAAAAGCTTTTGACAAAATACAGCATCCATTCCTACTAAAAATACTAGAGAGCGTAGGAATAAATGGACTGTTCCTTAGAATAATTAGCAGTATCTATTTGAAACCATCAACAAGGATTACATTCAATGGGGAGAGGCTAGGGGCATTCCCAATAAGATCAGGGGTGAAACAAAGGTGCCCATTATCACCACTAATATTCAATATCATATTAGAAATGTTAGCTTCACCAATTAGAGAAGAAAAAGAAATTGAAGGAATTAGGATTGAGAAGGAGGAGATAAAACTCTCAGTCTTTGCAGATGACATGATGGTATACCTAGAAAATCCCAAGAAATCATACAAAAAACTACTGGAAACAATTAGTCATTTTAGCAAATTTGCAGGTTATAAAATAAACCCTCATAAATCCTCAACATTTCTATACATGTCTAGCAAGATACAGCAGGAAGAGCTAGAAAGAGAAATCCCATTCAAAGTAACCTCAGACAATATAAAATACCTGAGAGTCTATTTGCTAAGACAGACTCAGAAACTTTTTGAAAATAATTATAAAACACTTCTCACACAAATTAAATCAGATTTAAATAACTGGCCAAATATCAACTGCTCATGGATAGGTACAGCTAACATAATAAAAATGACAATTCTACCAAAACTAAACTACCTGTTTAGTGCCCTACCAATCAAAATTCCAAAAAAATTACTTTAATGAGTTAGAATAAATTGTAGGTAAATTCATATGAGAAATAAAAAAGTCAAGAATTTTCAGGAATTTATTGGAAAAAAAGTGCAAAAGAAGGGGGCTTAGCCCTACCTGATCTAAAATTATATTATAAAACATCAGTCAGTGGAATAGACTAGGTGCAAAAGGAGGAGACTATCATATTAATCTCATGTTTGATAAACCCAAAGAGTCTGGCAATTTGGATAAAAACTCTCTCTTTGATTAAAGACTGCTGGGAAAATTGGAAGTTATTATGGAAGAAACTTAGATTAGACCAACACCTAAAACCCTTTACCAAGATAAGATCCAAATAGTTACAGGATTTAAACATAAAAAACAATACTATAAGCAAATTAGAAGATCAAGGAGTAATTTACCTGTCAGATCTATAGAAAGCTGAGCAGTTTATCACTAAGGAAGAGGTGGAGAACATCACCAAAAACAAACTAGATGATTTCAATTACATTAAATTAAAAAGATTTTGCACAGATAAAATCACTGTAACCAAGATAAAAGAAATGTAGTAAATTGTGAAGTAATCTTTACAACTAATGATTTTGACAAAGAACTCATTTCTAAAATATACAGAGAACTGAGTCATAATTTTTAAAAGAAAAAGCCATTCCCCAATTGACAAATGGTCAAAGGATATGCAAAGGCAATTTAGAGATAAGGAGATCAAAGCAATCCATAGCCATATGAAACAATTGCTCTAAATCATTAATTAATAGAGAAATGCAAATCAAAGCTTCTCTGAGTTACCATCTCACACAATCTCAGACTGGCCAAAATGATCAGAAAGGATAATTATCATTGTTGTAAGGGATGTGGGAAATCTGGGACACTATTACATTGTTGGTAGACTTGTGAACTCATCCAAATTTTCTGGAGAGATGGAACTACTCCCAAAGGGCAACAAATTAAGCCTACCCTTTGATGCAGCAATACCACTACTGGGTTTATACCCTGAAGAGATGATGAGAAAGGGTAAAAACATCACTTATACAAAAATATTCATAGCAGCCCTGTTTGTGGTGGCAAAGAATTGGAAATCAAGTAAATGTCCTTCAAATGGGGAATGGCTTAGCAAACTGTGGTATATGTATGCCATGAAACAATATTGTTCTATTAGAAACCAGGAGGGACAGGAATTCAGGGAAGCCTGGAGGGAATTGCATGAACTGATGTTGAATGAGATGAGCAGAACCAGAAAAACACTGTACACCCTATCAGTAACATGGGGGTAATGTTCAACCTTGATGGACTTGGTCATTCCATCAGTGCAACAAACAGGTACAATTTTGGACTGTGTGCAATAGAGAATACCATCTGTATCCAAAGAGCCGTGGAGTTTGAACAAATTTCAAGGACTATTAACTTTAATTTAGGAAAAAAAACTACCAGATATCTTATTGTATGATCTTGTTATCTCTCATACTTTTTGCTTCTTCCTTAAGGATGTGATTTCTCTCATCACACTCAATTTGGATCAATGTACAACATGGAAACAAAATAAAAACTGACAGATTGATTTCCGGGGGGGGGGGGGGGGCGGGGATGGAGAAGTAAGATTGGTAGAAAAATTGCAAAACTCAAAACTCAAATAAAATCTTTAAAATTAAAAAAAAAAATGAAAACCTCTTGGCCTAAAGTAAATCATCACATCATGCACAATTTAGGCCCACACCATATAATTATGTCCCTTTCAACTATTCTAAGAGAAATACAAATCTAAGTTGTTATGAGTCTTATCTTTGCATTTAGTCTTATTGACTAACTTATTTTTCTTTTCCATTTACCTATTTTACTCATTTCTTGAGTCTTACAACTGAAGATCAAATTTTCTGTTCAGTTTTGATTTTTTTAATCAGGTAAGTGTGAAAGTTCTCTGTTTTACTGAGAATCTTTTTACCCTGACACAATATGTTGAATTTCGCAGGGTAGTTAATTCTTGGTTTAATCCAAGCTCCTTTGTCCTCAGGAATATTACATATCACTGTCTTACTTTAATGATAATCTTGCATAATACTGACTATGGTTCCCTGGTATTGCACTTGTATCTTTTTGACTGTTTGCAGAATTTTTCCCTATGACCGATCATTCTAAAATTGATTACAATATTGCTTGGAATTTTTATTCTGGGAGTTTTTTTCTGGGGGAGGGTAGTAGATAGATTCTTTCAATGACTATTTTATTTTCTTTCTCTAGGACATTAGGGAAATTTTTCATAATAATTTTTCATATTTTCCAGTCTCTTTTTCTGAACATGGCTTTCAGGTAGACTAATAATTCATATAGTATCTCTTCTGGATTTATTTTTTCAGTTTGATCAACTTTCTTAAGAGGTACTTTACATTTTCTTTTTTTTTCAATACTTTGATTTTCTTTTATGGAATCTTGTAGAATCATCAGTTTCTATTTGTCCAATTATAATTTCTAAGGTTTTATTTTCTTCAAATAGTTTTTGTGTTTCCTTTTCCAATTGGCTAATTTTACTTTTAGATGAATTTATTTATTTTTCCATTGATGTGTCAATTTTATTTTTAAAATTATTCCATTCCTTGGTCAATCTTATATAATTCTCCTGCATGATTGTCATTTCTTTTATCTTTTTTTCCATGTTCTTCTTTTCTTTGATTTTTAAAATTCTTTGAAGAGGTCATTTTGAATTTGAGACCATTTCATGAACCCTTTTGAGTCATTGCGTTAGGCTATAGGCATTTTGTTACTGTATTCCTCTTCTGAGATGATGTTTTTATCATTCTTATCAGAATAGTAACCTTTTATGGTTAGTACTTTTTTGTGTATATTTTTTTGCTCATTTTAATAGTTGAGCTCTGTTTCACCAGCATTACTGGGGCTCAAAATTTGTTTTCTAAACTCGGATGGAATCTTCACTGCTTTCCTACTACAACACTGGCTTGTTGAACCTGGACCTCCCACCTATATTGGGCAATATAGCCCTTTTACCCATGTGAGACAGACCTTTATTGAAATTCCCCCATGATGTCTGTAGTTGGGAACTTCTTTCACTCCATTTTTTTGTGATTCTGTTGTTTTAGGGTCTATTTAGAGGTTTTATTTAAAATTGTTTCAGGAAAGGCTCCTAGAGCTTATTAACTTTGTGATGCCATCTACTGCAAATGTACTTTAAAACAAATGTTCTATATCTCTATTTCAAACATTAAAGACCTCATAATTGAATCATTCAAAGATACGAGCTAAGCATGGACAAAATCTAAACCTTTCTATATCTATGTGTATGTTATTTGATTCTTTGAGGACAGTGAAGGAATTAATTGCCTGAAGTCATTGAATGAATGGAACAACAGTACATAGGATGTATATTGAGATTGTCTGTGGAGATTCAATCATGCCATGTTTGTGCATGTATGTATTTGTACACACGCATATATACAAATTTGTGTTTAATAAAACATAGTGATCTAGTTCAGAGGATGTTAGAGTTCCATTAAAGCACCTGAGAAATAATCTCTTTGTGGGGTTTGAGAATAAAGTAAGCCTTGGACCTTTTTCCTTGCCTTTTGATCAAAGGTCAAACAAGTAAACTTCCACAAGTCATAGGATTCGTACTTCTCATTAGTATCCTAGAAGCAATCCAGAAATGATAATTTAATGTCCACATTAAGAGGTGAGGGAAATTAGTTATATTGAGGAAAGGCAACTTCAGTCCTCTGATACATAATATCAGAAATTTATTATATACTTCAGAAGAATTCTCAAAGGACCTCTCCAAGAACCACAAAAGGAAGAAATGAATTTCTAGCAAATTATAGTGTTCCTTTTATCATGTGTCCTTTAAAATTGAGTCTACTTTCCATTAAACTCTGCATTTAATTTTAGCATGTGTGCCCTAGTTCAGATGAATGTTTTTTAGCAACTGTCTTTATTATTCCATCTTAGTAAATACCCATTTCTTTAAAAGTCTGGGTGACTGATATCACTAGTTCATTAAGAAGGAAAATCATTCTGGCAAGTGTATATGGGTTATAGTGCTAGTTATACCATACTCTCCTTTTCCTACTCAAGTGGACCCAGAGGTAACAAGGACCCAGACCAGTTCCAAAATGCAACTTTTGATAGAATCCATATAATATTACTATAGGTTCATAGTGGGAAGGGAGAAAAGGATAGGGAGAGGTTATCAGATTATAATAATGATGCTAATTTAGGTAGATTAGATATGTGAAGCAAGAAAGATCAGAGAAATCAGGTCAAGTTAAACAATATTTTTAATTTTATAATATTCAAGAGATGAAATGCTCTTGAAAGGTGTTTGCAAACAGTTGACATATTTCAAGTTAGTTAGTCTAGACAAAATATTCACCCAACATGAATCAACATTAGACACCTGTACTGGGGTGAGAAAAAATAATCAGTGAGAGATCTGGTGGCCCTGATACCCCAACATTGATATATACTCCTTTCTTTGCTGAATATTTCAAAATTTTCATGAAGAAAAAACATTCTGGGACTGAAACTCAGATTTAAGTGTTGAGTCAATAAACTTCAAGGATGAAGCTCCTCAAAAATGACTTAATCTTGATATTGTGCACTGTTTTTCTCCACTTACAACAAAAAGACAAAGGTAAATACATTCTTCTCCTCTCTCCTGCCAAGTCAGACTATACGTGTCTTAAAGAAGAAGACAGAGTCTCTGATTGTATGTGACTGTACACAAATAATAGAGTATCATAATAAGCACAACTTGGGCAATTAAAGATCCAGATTTCCATATATTCCATCCTCACTATCCTAGCTATCATTCCAAAATTCAGGCTACCAATAAAACACGCAAAGATTGGAAGTAAATAGATAAATTTCCTAATGGTTTAGTTGTCTTCAGTTGTGGCCAAATTTTTGGGACTCCATTTTGGGTTTTCTTGGCAAAGATACTGAATCAGTTACCATTTTTTTCTCCAGTTCTTTTTACAGAAAAGGGAACTGAGGCAAACAGGAATGATTTATTTCTCCATGATTACACAACTAGTTTGGAGGACAAATTTGTACTGATGAAGATGAGTCCTTCTGACTACAGGTCCAACATTTTATCTCCTGATGCCAGATTATCTGTCCCAGTGCTTTAATGCAAAAATAGAAATGGAGAACAATAAAAGGATTGCATAGTAACTTAGAAAACCACCTACTGACATTGTCTATGTTTCATTATATTTTTACATGTTTTATTGACAATTCCTTCTTAATATTTAATCTAGTTTTAATCTCATTGGGGACTATTGAGGCTACATATTTGACATTTCTTATCTAAACCACCTGACACTGTTTTATTCTACTCATATAATTCTTATTTGATTCTGTCTATGCTTACATACCCAATGGAACTGAACATTGAAGGAGTTGATTCCATGAACCAACTGTGCTGCCTTCTTCAATTTGTTGATAAACATCCCTATTCCCTTGGGACTTACCTAGCACTAATGTTCTGTAGTTTGAATGCCATTGAAATAAAATCCTGAGAGTTATAGGCAATTACACAGAAAGAAATGTAAGAATGTAAACCCAAGACTACTTCATGTACAGTAGTTGTCCTGTGACCTACTTTCTGTTCATATACATATAGGTGTTTGTACATATATACACATACATAAATATATTTATTCAGATTGATATACATATCTATCAAAGAAAAATTTGTTCTTGCTCTTTTTTGATCAAATGTGTAGGTAATCACCAGCAATAGATTGCACAACCACACTAATAAGTCTTAGATCCACTTTTAATCATTTTACCAAGACAATAGGAAATGAATTCTCCTGAATCTCAGCAATCTTGACTTACTTTCCTATATATCTATTATCAGTCATTTGTAATACTGCTGAATGAGATGGTCCTCTATTATCTTTCCAAGACTTATCTATACTTTATTTACCTTTAATTGAGTAAGAAAAACAATGAATCTCTTGCTTAAAAGAAATAGATATCCAAAAGCAGTTGGATAGCTGGAAGAAAATTTGGGTAAGGAAAAAGCCCTTTCTTAACTAATAGCATCATTTAGTGATTCTATGCTCTAGTTATGAATAAAACAATTAACTAGTCCCACTGTAATTCTAGGGTCTCCTTAGAAGTAACCTATATAAGGAAATGGAAGACTTTGAGAAGTTCTCACATCTACTTATAAATTGCCTTTATGTTTGCTGTTATTCCACAGACTTTTGGGAATGTGAATAATCGCATTCATATTATGAATATGTGTCTCTTAACCTTTGGACATTCATGTTCTGTAGTCACAATTTCTGAGGAAAATAACATTAGAGGGGAGAGTCTATGTTAAGTCCCATCCAGTAAGAATGTTTCTGTTTCAGCAAAGTAGCCTGCCATGGAACATTTTTCACACTGTCCTTCAGGACTTTTGATATCCTAAATGCACAAACTAGATTTCAAAACAATATTTTAATCCCTTTAATAACAACTGTTACTGTGATCTTAATTCTGCTAAAGCCCTATCTTAGTGCTTTATTCTGTCATGAAAGTTATCCTGTCTTCCCAAAAGTAATTCTAGAAGAGTATGAACTCCACCAATTCCTAATAAATTAGTTGAATAACCATTCTGATAAGCTCTGTAACTTTTTTCTCATATGAACTTGAGTGAATCTCCTAGCCACTTTAAATCTCCATTTATCCACTTGTAATTTGGACATAAGATCCTCTTGTCTCACCAGCCTTGATGTGATGATTAAAGTGTCAAAAATATCATGTGTAGAAGGGCAGCATTGTAAAGTGAAAAGACTGCTACTTTATAGTCAGAGGGTGTGAGTCCTAACTTTGTTACTAATTAGCTGATGGAGTCATTTTCTCAACATGTTGAGACCTCAGCATTATAATCTACAAAATGAGCACATTAGATTAAATATGCAGTTTAATCCCTTCTAGTTATGGCTTTCTTTGAGTCAGCTAAGTACTATCAAAATGTGAGCTATGAATACTAGTTGCTCTCCTTCTCAGGCTACTTAATTCAAATATCCAATACCTATCTCTGATGCCTACATCTACTATTGTAAAATCATATCAGGATCTTAACAGAAATGATCTACCATTATGCCCTAGCAGGGCCCTGAAGGCACTTGAAAACTAGAACAATTTTCTGTGGGTGGTACCAAGAGTCCCATACCTCTGAAGGTGTCAAATTTTATTGTGTATTCCATCACATCTGGTTTTCCACTAGAAAAGAAAGTAATAAGATGCCAGTGTTTGTCTTTTTTTCTTGTCATTCGTTATCCATCAGCTCCATGAAAGTCAAAGTGGGAGGTTAATGTTTCATATGGTCCAACCTATAGAGTAGAAATAGGGTGAAGCGAGTAACGATGGAGCATGGAGATCTTTTTTATCTGTTTCCATTAAAAATCTTTCTCTTTAACCTATGATCAGGACATTTTAGAGCAAACAGAATCTGTTAAACATAATTTAAAACTATAGCTTCCTGACTCCTCTCTGGATTATTTGGAAATGTCTTGGTTGTGTGCTTGACTGACACTCAATATGTTCACATCCAGCCAGAGGACCACCCATACAGGCTTTCACAGTTCCTGCTGTGGTCTGAATATGGTCTCTAATTGCTCTCAGCTGGGTCTTTCATTCATATATGCAGGCAATTGGGAATTGTCACCAGACCAACATTCTCAACTACTCTTTGGCAAAAAAAAAAGTAAAATAATGAAAAACAGAAGAAAAAATAATTCTTTAAGGAAGGTGAATGTGACCAAATAGTAACCTAAACTACTTCATTTCAGCTTTCAGAGTTGTCTTTTGTGCCTTCACTTCCAATAACATCCTAAAGCATGATCTTTTGTCATTTTGTGTCATGAGCATCATTGGCAGTCATGAAGTTTATAGACCTCTTCTCAGAATAGATTTTAACTTCAAATAAAATATAAAGAATTACAATTATAGTGTGTATTTAAATCCAACTAGTAACATTTAAAAACAAAGTTCACAATCCCCAGATTATCCCCATGGATCTTAAAGAATAAGTGCAAAAGAGCTTAAAATTATTAGTTATATAATTCAGTAAACTTGGAAAGAAAATATATACAAAGATCCTAAAAGTCAAGGAAAGCATTCATTTCCATTTCTTTTTTAGGCTTATTACATACAATAATAACACATTTATATAGCATTTGAAGGCACATAAAGGTTTTTTCTCACAACAATCCTTTTATATGAGCATTATTCCTCTATCCACAAAATTTCTCAAATCTTCCTATCATTCCATTTACCTGTATGAGAATGTCCTTAAACAAAGGAAAGAAGGAAGTCTTAGATTTAAATTTTAGAGTCGCAATTGCAACTAAATCAGACCTATCATAGTCTCTCTCCTAAAATGTTATTTTTTCCCAAAATTGAGATTACAGAACAAGAATATCCAGGTATTAGGGGGATATATATATATACACATATATATGTATATATGTATATATATATATGTGTGTGTGTGTGTGTGTGTGTGTGTGTGTGTGTGTGTGTGTGTATCTTCTCTATAATGACTGCTATTGGTCACATTCCCAAGAGAAATCTTGAACAGTGGAATAGCAGAAAAATGATCTGTTAGCCATGACCATTCTCTTTCTGAACACATGCAAAAGTTAAAGTAATAAAAGTGTTATTGATACAAGGAGTTCTATGATATATTTTTCAATTCTTAAAATCATGTATTAATTATTTGTTAGGGGTAAATTGCTATGGTAGGCACTGAGAATAAGAAAAATAATGAAAAAATAATGATAATTATAATGCTATTGATGAAACTTCACATTTATATAGCACTTTGATCTTCTAAAAGCATTTCTCTCACTGAAACCTTTACAGAATGGCAAACATTATTATTTCAATTTTCAGATGAGGTGACTATAATTCCTTGAGCTTAAGAATGAAGAATAAAAATTACACAATGCTTGACTTCTGAATCCAGAACTCTATTCTAATAATTTTTAACAATAAAATGTTATGTTTATGCATTTGATGTATTTCTAATAGGGTGTCACTAGGTTCACTGTCCATTTAAAATGGAAAAGGAGACATATAGTTAGAATTTTAAGTAATTTATTTCAACCAATCTCAATTTATAGATGAAGTAACAAAAACTAAGAAAAGTTAAGTGACTTGACTAGAACCATATAGTTAATGAGAATTTGTAGTGAGGAACTTGGATCAAAACCAAGTCCTTTGATTCAAAATATAGCCTTCTTTACATGATGGTACATTGTGTCAATATTTATCTATTGACAAGATATATTCTTTGAACAAGCAATTTGTTTTTCTGAGCCACACTTTTTTGGTGTTTGAAGAAAGTCATATCTACTGACCTTTTATTTTCACAAATAAAAATAATAAAACATAGAAGTATAACTTTACTAGTCAAGATGGTCAGAAGTCATTTTTATTCAGGTACTGCTACAAGAAACCCCAAAAGAATCATATATATGATAATTAAGATTGTGCCATTATTGAATTGTATGGGGTCATTTTATGCCCTATGAATTTTTGAAAAAGCCAAGACAAGTGGAATTTTGCAAGGATGCTCAAAGCTACTATCCCAGGTTTGATAGCTTGCACAAGCATCAACCAAGATTATATCAGAGGTTGATTAAGGTATGTATATAGTTCAGTATTCGTATTATAAAGTACAACCTGGGGGCAGCTAGGTGGTAGTGGAGAGAGCCACAGCCCTGTAGTCATGAGTACCTGAGTTCAAATCTGACTTTAGCAGTATATTGTATGCTTCAATTGAAGCAAAGAAAGCGGGAGTAGTAATCGCAGTGTCCTTCAAAACAACAACAACCAAAAATGCCCAAATAGATCCAATTAAATGAGATAAAGAAGGAAACTATATCTTCCTAAAAGGTACCATAGGCAATGAAAAAATATAAATATTAAACATGTATATACCAAATGGTATAATATACACAAATCTTAGAGGAAAATCTAAATGGAAGACATAGACAGCAAAACTTTATTAATAGTGGTTTATTGGTGGAGTCAAAATAGCAGGGAAAACCTGGAAGGTTTCTCAAAATAACTGTATATAAAATCGCTAAATAGATCCTAAAGTATCAGAACCCACAAAAACTTAATTATTGTATATCATGTAAGAACTTCAAAAAAATTATTTCTCTTGTGGGGAAACAGGGAATGCTGCCCAGCATAGGTGGGAAAGTTGGGAAGTTAGCAGGAGGTTCTTAGACCTAGAGTAGCTCAGGCCAAGGCTCAGCAGCCAAGGTGCAGTAGGCCAGGAGGGATTTTCCATTATTCTAGCTTAGAAGACAAAGTTTGAACCCTGGGAATGCTAATAAACAGGTCAGAATGGGGTGGGCTAGCCTAGCACAAGGAATAAACCTCATGTGCACATTCATAAGCTCTGGTACAAAAAGCTTGCAATTATGCACCCTTTACCCCAGGAACAGACCTCAGTTATCAAAATGAGCAAAACCCAAGAAAGCACTAACCTTAAAAAACCTACTGTTCTCATAGGGATGATAAAACATTATCACAGAAGAGGAAAGCAAAGACAAAATGCCTATGAGTGATATCTTAAAGGAGTTTATGAAATGATCTCAAATCTACAAAGACCTCTTGGAGGAGTTCAAAAAATATTTTATAAACTAAATAAGAGAGGAAGGACAATGGAGAAAAGAAATGATAATCAGGCAGCAGAATTATGAAAAATTGAACAAAAGAAAAAAAAATTGCTTTAAAAGTAAAATTGGAGCTCTTCCGGCCAAGATGGCGGAAGACAGGCACAGTTCTAAAGTGAGCTGATCTCTTCCCCATCTATCACATGAAACAAACCTCTTAAAAGAAATCCAAACCAGGAAACCCAGAAAGAAAAGCCAGGAGAGGAAAATCTAGTTCAGGAATTGTTTCCCGCAGCAGCCTTGGCTGAGTACTGGCAGGTGAGTCTGAGCTCCGAGGGAAGAACAGCCAGACCAACAGCTGAATCGGAACTGGGAGTCTGAGGGCCCAAGAGCCGGACCTGCTGGATCAGTGGTGGGGCTGGAAGAAGGGGGCTTGGGTCCGCGGGGAAGCAGAGGCGCTGGTGTTGGTGCTGTCCCCCTGGAGCTTAGGGAAGGGGCTGCGGGGAGATGTCTGGTGCAGGAGAGCTGTGGACCCCATCCCTGGGCTCCTAGGGTCTCAGAAACTCTGAGCCCAGGCCTCCATTGCACTGAGGCCTCCTCCCAAACAAATGCAAATTACTTCTGCCTCAGGCCCAGGTGTGTGAGAAAAACAACCAGCCCAGCTAAGGAATCACCTCAGGCCAGGGTAAAGCCCACCATTGATTGAAGGCAAAAGAATTCAATAGCTCCAATTCCCTCCCTCAAGCAAAGGGAGAAGGCCTCCCAACCAAGGTCACAGACACCCCAGAGAGGGCAACCAGCACCTCCTACTGGCCAGCCAGAGAAACTGCACTAAGTAAAGCCTTTAGAGATCCCAAGCCCAGGTGAACCAGCCCCACCCAACTCAAGGTCTTAGAATAATGAAGAAGGGTCAGCAGAAAGGTGGATCCATAGAAAAATTCCTGGAAGGGAAAGACCCCAACACAGAGAGATCTGGAACATCTTAGGAGAATACTATCTGGAGTCCAGCACTTAAAGACTTCCTAGAAGAAATAAGGAAGGAGTTTAAAAATCAACTGGAAAATTTGGGGGAGACAATTAATACCTTGCAACAAGAAAACAAAACCTTAGAAAGTAGAATTGGACAATTACAAAATGAGAACAATTTCTCTCAGATCCTCAAATGAGCAAATGCAAAAAGAAATTAATTCTCTCAAAACCTCAATTGGTCAAATGGAAAGCTCTTTCAAAAGTAGAATTGATCAATTGGAAAAGGTTAATGAAGAAAACTCCCCGCCCCCCAAAAAATAATGGAGTCTACAGAAACTAATGACTCCACACACAGCAAGAGTCAGTTAAACAAAATCAAAAAATAGAAAAAAAAAATAGAAGCAAATGTGAAATACCTCATCAACAAAACCACTGACCTCGAGACTAGATTGAGAAGGGGCAACCTGAAAATTATAGGACTTCCTGAAAACATTGAAGAGGAAAAAAAGCCTGGACTTAACATTACAGGATCTAGTGATGGAAAACTGCCCTGACATCATCGAATCAGAGGGCAAAGCAGTTATTGAAAGAGTACATCGATCCCCACCAGAAAAAGATCCTAAAAATCACCAAGGAATGTTGTGGCCAAACTCCAGAACTATCAGATAAAAGAGAAAATCCTGCAAGCAGCCAGAAAGAAACAATTTAAATATCAAGGAGCCACAGTAAGAATCATGCAGGCAGGACCTGGCTGCATCAACTTTAAGGGATTGAAGGGCCTAGAACGAGATATTTCGAAGAGCACAGGAGCTTGGAATGCAGCCAAG
This sequence comes from Macrotis lagotis, assembly GCF_037893015.1. Lineage (NCBI taxonomy): Eukaryota > Metazoa > Chordata > Mammalia > Peramelemorphia > Peramelidae > Macrotis > Macrotis lagotis. Next base: position 208,421,897 of record NC_133660.1, on the reverse strand, counting down.
AATCTACTTTCCTGCAAAGCTGAGCCTTCTCTTCTGGGGAAAAAGATGGACATTTAATGAAATGGAAGAATTCCAAAAATTTCTGATGAAAAGACCAGAGCTAAACAGAAAATTTTGGATATCAAATAGGAGGTTCAAGAGACACATGAAAAGGTAAAAAAGGGGGGGGGGGGCGGTAAAAGGAAAAAAATGCAATCCAGCAAGTTGAAACTGGCTATATCCCAGCATGGGGGGGGGGGGGGTAGAGACTCTCATAAATCCTGAGAAATGTAACTCTAACAGAGAGAATATACCTAGCCAGAAATGATGGACATCCATGACCTATCCATGAGACTTCTATCAAATGGGATGTAACTGGCTTTAACTCCACTGGGGAGAAAGACTAATAACTCTCAGGAATTTTGACTCTATTCAACAGAATATACTGAACTAGAAAGGACAGACACTCAGAATTTTCTATGACTTAGATAGAATGATCTTAAAAAAAATACACTACCTCCCTAAAAGGGGGGACAGGAAAGAGACAGGAGGAGGGAGGGGACTTAATGGATCAAAGCTCATTACACTAAGAGGTACAAAAAACCTATGGTTATAGAGGGGAAGAAGGGAGAAGAGGAGAAACACCTGAATGTCTTTCTCATCAGACTTGGCTTAAAGTCAATCTACACATGTTCAGTAAACTTATAAAACATTTAACCCTCCAAGAATTGAAATGGGAAAAGGGGAGGGGGGACAGAGAAAGGGAAGGGGAGTGGAGGAAACAAGGGGAACTAACAAAAGGAAGGGAAGAGAACAGGGAAAGGGGAAAGAAAGGGGAGGGTGTGATATAGGAGGGCAAACACACTGAAAGGGGTGGTATTCAAAAACAAAACACTGGGGAATATGAATAAAAGGGGGGAAAGGGGGAAAAATACAACCAGAGGGAAGATAGCACAGAGGGCAATAAAGAATTAGTAATCATAACCTTGAATGTGAATGGGATGAACTCTCCCTTAATACGTAAGCAAATAGCAGAGTGGATTAAAAACCAGAATCCTACAATATGCTCCTTACAAGAAACTCATTTGAAGCAGAGAGATACATATAGAGTAAAGGTAAAGGTTGGAGCAAAATATATTTTTCTTCAGCTAAAGTAAAAAAAAAGCAGGGGTAGTAATCCTTATCTCAGACAAAGCAGCAGCAAAAAGATAGCATTAAAAGAGATAAGGAAGGAAACTTTATCCTCCTAAAAGTTACCATAGACAATAAACTCATTTCAATACTGAATATATATGTGCCCAGTGGAACAGCACCCACATTCTTAGAAGAGAAGTTGAAAGAATTACAGGAAGACATAGACAGCAAAACTCTACTAGTAGGAGACCTCAACCTCCCGCTATCAGATCTAGATAAATCAAATCATAAAACAAACAAGAAAGAAATTAGGGAGGTAAATAGATTGTTAGAAAAATTAGATATGGTAGACTTATGGAGGAAACTGAATGGGGATAGAAAGGAATATAGCTTTTTCTCTGCAGCACATGGAACTTATACAAAAATTGACCATGTACTAGGACATAAAAACCTAATGATCAACTGCACAAAGGCAGAAATTGTGAATACATTTTTCTCAGATCACAATGCAATAAAAGTCACATGCAATACTGGGGCAAAGAGATATAGACCCAGAGCAAATTGGAAACTTAAAAAATGAGTGGAGCAAAAAACAAATTATAGAAAGAATTAACCATTTTATCCTAGATAATGATAATAATGAAACAACATACCAAAAACTATGGGATTCATTCAAATCAACTCTCAGGGTATATATTATAGCTCTAAATGCTTATATGAATAAATTGGAGAAAGAGGAAATCAATGAACTAAACATGCAACTAAAAAAATTAGAGAAAGAACAAATCAAAAATCCCCAATCAAATAACAAATTAGAAATTTTAAAAATTAAAGGAAAAATTAATAAAATTGAAGGCAAAAAATCTATTGAATTAATAAATAAAACCAAAAGTTGGTATTAAGAAAAAACCAATAAAATTGATAAACCTCTTGTCAATTTGATTTCAAAAAAGAAAGAATAAAACCAAATTGCTAGTATTATAAATGAAAAAGGTGAACTCACCACCAATGAGGAGGAAATTAAAGTAATAATTCGAAATTATTTTGCCCAACTTTATGCCAATAAATTTGATAATCTAAGTGAAATGGATGAATATTTACAAAAATATAAGTAGCCCAGGTTAAATGAAGAAGAGATTAAATACCTGAACAAGCCTATCTCAGAAAAGGAAATTCAACAAGCCATTACTGAACTCCCTAAAAAAAAATCTCCAGCGCCTGATGGATTCATAAGTGAATTCTACCAAACAATTACGGAACAATTGGTTCCAATGCTATATAAACTCTTTGGGAAAAATAGGGAAAGGTGGAACTCTGCCTAGCTCTTTCTATGAAACCAATATGGTACTGTTACCTAAACCAGGAAGAGTTAAAACAGAGAAAGAAAATTATAGACCTATGTCCCTGATGAATATAGATGCAAAAATCCTAAATAAAATCTTAGCAAAATGACTACAACAAGTCATCACTAGGACAATACACTATGATCAAGTAGGATTTATTCCAGGAATGCAGGGTTAGTTCAATATTAGGAAAACTGTTAGTATATTCAATTACAACCATAACAAACCTATCAGAAACCATATGATCATATCAAAAAAAAAGCTTTTGACAAAATACAGCATCCATTCCTATTAAAAATGCTAGAGAGTGTGGGAATAAATGGACTGTTCCTTAAAATAATTAGCAGCATCTATCTGAAACCCTTAACAAGCATTGCACTCAATGGGGAGAGGCTATAGGCTTTCCCAATAAGATCAGGGGTTAAACAAGGGTGCCCATTATCACTGCTACTATTCAATATTGTATTAGAAATGTTACCATCAGCAATTAGTGAAGAAAAAGAAATTAAAGGAATTAGAATTGGGAAGGAAGAGACAAAACTCTCACTATTCGCAGATGACATGATGGTCTACCTAGATAATCCCAAGGAATCATCTAAAAAACTACTGGAAACAATTAGCAATTTTAGCAAAGTTGCAGGTTATAAAATAAAGCCCAATAAATCCTCAAATTTCCTACATATGACTAGCAAGAAACAGCAGGAAGAGCTAGAAAGGCAAATCCCATTCAAAGTAACCTCAGACAATGTAAAATACTTGGGAGTCTATTTGCCAAGACAGACTCAGAATCTTTTTGAAAACAATTATAAAACACTTCTCACACAAATTGAATTAGATTTAAATAACTGGGCAAATATCAACAGCACATGGATCGGGAGAGCTAATATAATAAAAATAACAATTCTACCAAAACTAAACTATCTGTTTAGTGCCCTACCAATCAAAATTCCAAAACATTACTTTAATGAGTTAGAAATAATTGTAAGTAAATTCATATGGAGAAATAAAAAGTCAAGAATTGCCAGGAGCTTAATGAAAAAAAAATGCAAAGGAAGGTGGCTTAGCACTACCCGAACTAAAATTATATTATAAAGCATCGGTCATCAAAACTGTTTGGTATTTGCTAAGAAATAGAGTGGTGGACCAGTGGAATAGACTAGGTGTAAAAGCAGGAGAGGATTATAGTAATCTGCTGTTTGAAAAACCCAAAGAGTCAGGCCACCAGGATAAAAATTCCCTCTTTGATAAAAACTGCAGGGATAATTGGAAGTTAGTATGGAAGAAATTTAGATTAGCCCAACACCTCACACCCTTTACCAAGATAAGATCCAAATGGTTACAGGACATAGACATAAAAAAAATATTATAAGCAAATTAGAAGATGAAGGACTAGTCTACTTGTAAGATCTATGGAAAGGGGAATAGTCTATGACTAAGGAAGAATTGGAGAACATCACTAAAAACCAATTAGATGATTTTGATTACATTAAATTAAAAAGCTTTTCCACAGATAAAATCCATGTAATCAAGATCAAAAGAAAAGTAGTAAATTGGGAAACAATGTTTACAACTAATGATTCTGACAAAGGACTCATTTCTAAAATATACAGAGAATAGAGTCATATTTTTAAAACAAAAAGCCATTCCCCAATTGACAAATGGTCAAAGGATATGCAAAGGCAATTTACAGATGAGATCAAAGCCATCCATAGCCATATGAAAAAAATGCTCTAAATCATTAATTATTAGAGAATTGCAAATTAAAGATTCGCTGAGGTACCACCTCACACCTCTCAGATTGGCCAGTATGACCAGGAAGGATAATGATCATTGTTGGAAGGGATGTGGGAAATCTGGGACACTATTACACTGTTGGTGGAGCTGTGAACTCATCCAACCCTTCTGGAGAGCTATTTGGAACTATGCCCAAAGGGCAACAAAAATGTGCATACCCTTTGACCCAGCAATACCACTACTGGATCTATACCCTGAAGAGATGAGGAAAAAGGGTAAAAACATTACTTGTACAAAAATATTTATAGCAGCCCTGTTTGTGGTGGCAAAGAATTGGAAATCCAGTAAATGTCCTTCAATTGGGGAATGGTTTAGCAAACTGTGGCATATGTATGTCATGGAACACTATTGTTCTATTAGAAACCAGGAGGGAGGGGATTTCAGGGAAACCTGGAGGGATATGCATGAACTGATGCTGAGTGAGATGAGCAGAACCAGAAAAACACTGTACACCCTAACAGCAACATGGGAGTGATGTTCAACCTTGAAGGACTTGTTCATTCCAACAGAGCAACAATTGGGAACAATTTTTGGCTGTCTGCAAAGGAGAGTATCATCTGTATCCAGATAAGGAGCTGTGGAGTTTGAACAAAGTACAAGGACTATTCCCTTTAATTCGGAAAAAAAAAAAACCCCATATGTCTCATTGTTTGATCTGGTTACCTCTGAGAATTCTGTTCTCTTTTAGGTTATGATTTCTCTCTCATCACACCCAATTTGGATCAAGGTACAACATGGAAACAAAGTAAAAAACTGATGGAGTGCTATCTGTGGGGTGGGGGGGGGAAGCAAGACTGGGGGAAAATTGTAAAACTCAAATAATATATTCAATAAAAATAAAAATAAATAAATAAAAGTAAAATTGGGGGTCTTCTGGCCAAGATGGCAAAAAAAGAAGACAGGCAATGTTTTAAAGTGTCCTGATCTTCCCTCATAAATAATATGAAACAAACCTCTTAACAGAAATCTGATCAACAAAACCCAGAAAGAGAACCAAGAATAACAACTACTTCAAGATTTTTCTACTGGGATGGAGGATGAGGCCAGGGGCAGAAGGCAGACTCTGCTCAGAGCATAGGACACTGAGAGCCTGAGAGTGGGACTGGCCTGATCTGACACAGGGGCAGGGGCTTTGGTAGTGGCACTGATGGTCATCTGCAGCTTGCCATCAGGGCTGGAGAATGAGTTCCAGTGTGGGAAAGTTTCAGACATCTATCCTTGGGCTCCTCTGGTCCTGAGGAAATCAGAGTCCATACCTTCATTTAAGCTTAGGCCTTTTCCCAGAATAAATACAATCACAGCCCACCTCTTGTCCCCAGGCTCATCTTTGAACTGGAGTTCCCTCAACTGTGAATAGGGATAGGAATTACCATGCCCTAGGACAAAACCGACCATTTTTCAACATATTCAACACCTTTAACCACTCCCTCCAGACCAAGGAGGAGGGCCTCAAATTGAGGTCATGGACATCCCATAAAAAAACAACCAGCACTCCCTACTGGCCAGTCCACATGGAGTTATTAAATCCAGTGAGTAAAGCCTCTAGGGATCCCAACAACAAACCTCTGTGAACCAGCCCCTCCCCACCACTAAGTTTTAGGAAAATGAAGAAAGCTCAATATAAAGGAGTATCCACAGAAAAATTCCTAGAAGGAAAAGACCCTAACTCAGAAAGAACTAGAACCTCTGAGGAGAATATGATTTGGTCTCCAGCACAGAAAGACATCCTTGAAAAAATCACGAAGGAGTTAAAAATCAATTGGAAAATTTGGAGAGGAAATTAACATCTTGCAACAAGAGAACAAATCCTTGGAAAATACAATCATACAAATACAAAAAAGAAAAAAAATTCTCTCAGATCCTCAATTGGGCAAATGCAAAAAGAAAATAATTCTCTCAAAAGCTCAATTGGTCAAATGGAAAACTTTTAGAAAACAAGAATTGACCAATTGGTAAAGGAATTACAAGAAGTAAAAGAAGAAATCATCTCTTAAAAAAAGAATGGAGTCTGGGGAATCTAATGTCTTCATGAGACAGCAAGAGACTGTGAAACAAAACCAAAAAATCCAAAAACAAAAGAAGAAGAAGAAAATGTGAAATACCTCATCAACAAAACCACTGCCCTTTCGAATAGATCGAGGCGGAACAACCTGAGAATTATTGGTTGTCTAGAAAACATTGAAGAGGAAAAAAAGTTTGGACTGAATATTACAGGATTTAGTGATGGAAAAGTGCCCTGATAACATGGGACCAGAGGGAAAAGTAGTTACTGAAAGAATACAATGATCCCTTGCTGAGAGAGATCTTAAAATGAAAAAAACCAAGGAATATTGTGGCCAAATTCCAGAACTATCAGATAAAAGAAAAAGTCCTGCATACACCCAGAAAGGAAAAATTTAGTTACCAGGGAGCCACAGTAAGGATTACACTGGACCTGACTGCATCATCATTAAGGGATCAAACGACCTGGAATGAAACATTCCAAAGAGCAAGGGAGCATGGAATGCAGCCAAGAATCCACTACCCAGCCTTCTCTTCCATGGAATAAGATGGACATTTGACAAAATGGGAGACTTCCAATGTAGCCTGATGAAAAGAGCAGAGCTAAATAGAAAATTTGGACATGAAACAGGAGGCTCAAGTGACACATGAAAAGGTTAAAGAAAGGTAAAGGGGTAAAAACTGCTATCCAATAAGATAAATAGGCTATATCCCCACATGGGAGAAAGATTCTCATAACTCTTGAGAATGGAAAATCTATTATAGATAATGTACTTAACCAGAAGTGATGAACACTTACGACTTATCCATTAGATTGCTACCTAATAAGAAGAAAGTGGCTATATCCCTATGTGGCAGAAAGACTCTAATGATTCTAAAGAATTGTAACTCTATTATAGAGAATATACTTAGCTAGAAGTGATGAAGACTTATGACTTTTCTGTGACTCAGAATGATTTAAAAACAATGCTTCCTTATAAAGTGGGACAGTAAAGAGATGGGAGGATGGAGGAGATTGAATGGAGCAAATCTCCTTACATTAAGAGGTACAAAAGACTTATTGTATTAGAGGGGAAGAAAGGAGGAGGTGAGAAGCACCTGAATCTTCCTCTTATCAGATTTGGCTTAAGGTTAATTTACACACACACTCAGTTAAGTTAAGAAACTTATCTTACCTTTCAAGTATTAAAAAGGGAAAAGGCAAAAGGGGGAGGGGGAGATTGCAGGGGGAGAAAATGGGAACTAACAGGAGGAAGGGAAGGAAGAAGGAGAAAAGGGGAAGGGGAAAGTAGAGGGCATTTGATAAATGAGAGGAAAAGCTGAAGGAAGTGGTATACAGAAACAAAATATTAGGGAATATGTAAAAAAAGTGAAAAATGGGGGAAAATACAGAAGGAAGATAGCATGGAAGGCAATAACAAGTTAATAATGTTTGAATATGAATATAGTGAACTCTCCCTTAAATTGTAAGTGAATAGACTTCTGGCCAAGATGGCAAAGAGAAGACAGGAACAGATCTAAAGTCTGCTGATCTTTCCCCATCTATCATATGAAACAAACCTCTTAACAGAAATCTAACCCATAAAACCCAGAAAGAAAAGCCAGGAGAAAGAACATATACCTCAGGATTTGCCTCCCTCAGTAGCATTGGATGTAATCGGTGGGTGAGTCTGGGTGCAGAGGGTGGAACAGCCTCAGATCAGCCAGATTAGCGCCTGAATTTGAGACCAGGAGTCTGAGGGCTGGAGAGCCGGACCTGCTGAATCAGTGGTGGAGCTAGAAGGCAGGGGCTTGAGTCAACTAGGGAGCAGAGGTGCGCTGACCCTCTAGAGCTTGCCAACAGGGCTGGAGGGAGAGTTCCGGTGCAGGATATCTGTGGACACACCATGCCTGGGCTCCTCTGGCCTGAGGAACTTTAAGTCCACGACTCCATTGCAGCTGAGGCCTCTTCCCAGAACAAACAATAGCATACTACTTCTGTCTCAGGCACAGGTGTGTGAGCAGAAAAACCAGGCCAGTTGACAATAGGGAGAGGAATGACCTCAAGCTAAGGCAAAGACCACCATTGATTGAAGGCAAAAAGATTCATTAGCTCCAAATCCTCTCTTCAAGTTAAGGGAGAAGCCCTCAATCAAGGTCATAGACATTCCAGAGGAAGCAACGAGCACCTCCTATGGGCCAGCCACAGAAATTGAATTCAGTGAGTGAAGCCTCTAGTGATCCCAAGGCCCTATGAACCAACCCCTCCCCAACTCAAGGTATTAGCAAAATGAAGAAGTGTGAGCACAAAGGTAGACTTCCATGAAGAAATAAGGGAAGAGTTTAAAAATCAACTGGAAAATTTGGCAGAGACAATTAATACCTTGCAACAAGAAAACAAATCCTTAGAAAATGCAATTGGACAAATACAAAATGAGAATACTTCTCTCAGATCCTCAATTGGGCAAATGGAAAAAGAAAATAATTCTCTCAAAACTTCAACTAGTCAAATGGAAAGCTCTTTCAAAAGTAGAATTGACCAATTGGAAAAGGACTTGCAAAAGGTCAATGAAGAAAACTTCTCTCTATAAAGAAGAATGGAGTCTGAAGAAACTAAAGAGTCCATGAGACAGCCAGAGGCAGTTAAACAAAATAAACAAAATAGAAAAAAAAATAGAAGAAAATGTAAAATACCTCATCAGCAAAACCACTGACCTTGAGAATAGGTCGAGAAGGGGCAACTGGGAAATTATTAGACTTCATGAAAACATTGAAGATAAAAAAAGCTTGGATTTAAGATTGCAGGATCTAGTGATGGAAAACAGCCCTGATATCATAGAACCAGAGGGCAAAGTAGTTATTGAAAGAATACATCAATCCCCACCAGAAAATGATCCTAAAATGAAAACACCAAGGAATGATGTGGCCAAATTCCAGAACTATCAGATGAAAGAGAAAATCATGCAAGCAGCCAGAATGAAACAATTTAAGTAACAAGGAGTGACAGTAAGGATTAAGCAGAACCTGGCTGCATCAGCATTAAGGGATCAAAGGTCCTGGAATGAGATATTTCTAAAATCAAGGGAGCTTGGTATGAAGCAAAGAATCCACTGTCCTGCAAAACTGAGCCTTCTCTTCAAGGGAAAAAGATGATCATTTAACAAAATGGAAGAATTCCAAAAATTCCTGATGAAAAGCCCAGAGCTAAATAGAAAATTTGGAAATCAAACAGGAGGTTCAAGAGACACATGAAAAGGTTAAAAAAAAGGGTGGGGAGGTAAAAGGGAAAAAAAAACTGCTATCCAATAAGTTGAAAATGGCTATATTCTCATAAATCTTGAGAACTGTAACTCTAATAGAGAGAATATACCTAGCCAGAAGTGATGGACATTCATGACCTATTCATGAGACTGCCATCCAATGAGATGTAAATGACTTTAAACTCACTTGAGAGAAAGACTTTAATAACTCTCAAGTATTTTACTTCTATTAGATAGAATGTACTTAGCTAGAAGTGACAGATACTCAAAATTTTCTATGACTCATATAGAATGATCTAAAAAACACTACCTCCTTAAAAAGGGAGACAGGAAGGAGGCAGGAGGAGGGATGGGATTGAATAGGTTAAATTCCATTATACTAAGAGGTACAAAATACCTATGGTAATAGAGCAGAAGAAGGGAGGAGATGAGAAACACCTGAATCTTCTTCTCATCAGACTTGGCTTAAAGTCAACTTACACATACATAGTTAACTTAAAAAAAAATCTAACCTTTCAAGTATTAAAAGTGGAAAAGGGCAGGGGGGACAGAGAAAGGGATGGGGAGCAGGGGAAAAAGTGGAACTAACAAAAGGAAGGGAAGGGAAAAGGGAAAAAACAGAAAGGTGAAAGAAAGAGGAGCAGGTGATATAGGAGGGCAAAGACACTGAAGGGGGTGGTATTCAGAAATAAAATACTGGGGAATACGGATGAAGAGCTGGGGAAGGGGGGAAAATACAAACAGAGTGAAGAAAGCATAGAGGGTAATAAAGAATTAGTAATCATAACTTTGAATGTGAATGGGATGAACTCTCCCTTAAAAGGTAAGCGAATAGCAGAGTGGGTTAATATGTTGTTTAAAAGATACTAATTTGAAGGAGAGAGATACCTATAGAGTAAAGGTAAAAGGGAGAAAAATATATTTTGCTTCTGCTGAAATAAAAAAAAGCAGGGGTAGCAATCCTTATCTCAGACAAAGCAGCTGCAAAAATAGATAGCTTTAAATGATATAAGGAAACTTTATCCTTCTAAAAGGTACCATAGACAATAAAGCTATTTCAATACTGAATATATATGCAGCCACTGGGACAGCATGCAAATTCTTCATGGAGAAGCTGAAAGAACTACAGGAAGACAAACACAGCAAAACTCTACTAAGTGGGAGACCTCAACCTCTCACTCTGAGATCTAGATAAATCGAATCATAAAATGAACAAGAAAGAAGTTAGGAGGTAAACAGATTATTAGAAAAACCAGATATGGTAGACTTATGGAGGAAACTGAATGGGGCTAGAAAGGAATATACCTTTTTCCTCTGCAGTACATGGAACGTAAACAAAAATTGACCATGTACTAGGACATAAAAAACTAATGATCAACTGCAGAAAGGCAGAAATAGTGAAGACATCTTTCTCAGATCACAATGAAATAAAAGTCATATGGAGTATTGGGCCAAGGATATATACAGAACCAGAACCAATTGAAAACTGAATAACCTAATTTTAAAGAATGAGTGGACCAAAAATCAAATTATAAAAAGAATTAACCATTTTATCCTACCCAATTATAATAATGAAACAACATGCCAAAACCTATGGGATTCATTCAAAGTGGCTCTCAAGGGATATATTATAGTTTTAAATATTTACATGAATAAATTGGAGAAACAGGAAATCAATGAACTAAACATGCAACTAAAAAAAATTAGAGAAAGAGCAAATTAAATATCCCTAAATAAATACCAAATTAGAAATTCTAAAAATTAAAGGAGAAATTAATATAATCGAAAGCAAAAATCTATTGAATTAGTAAATAAAGACAAAAGTTGGTATTCTGAGAAAACAAATAAAATTGATAAGCCTCTGGTCGTTTTGATTAAAAAAAGAAAGAAGTAATCCAAATTGCTAGTAACATAAATGAAAAAGGTGAACTCACCACCAATGAGGAGGAACTCAAAGTAATATTTCAAAATTATTTTTCCCAACTTTATGCCAATAAATTTGACAAACTAAATGAAATGGACAAATATTTACAAAAGTATAAGTTGTCCAGGTTAAATGAAAAGGAATTTAAATGCCTAAACAACCCTATCTCAGAAAAAGTAATTCAGCAAGCCATCTGAACTTGCCAAGAAAAAATCTCCAAGGCTTGATGGATTCACAAGTGAATTGTACCAAACATTTAAGGAACAATTGGTTCCAATTCTATATAAAAACTTTGGAAAAATAGGGAAAGATGGAACTCTCCCTAACTCTTTCTATGAAACCAATATGGTGCTGTTACCTAAACAAGGAAGAAATAAAATAGAGAAAGAAAAATATAGACCTATCTCCATGATGAATAGAGATGAAAATATCTTAAATAAAATCTTAGCAAAAGGATTACAAGATATCACTAGGATACTACATTATGATCAAGTAGGATTTATCCCAGGAATGCAGGGTTTGTTCAATATTAGGAAAACTGTTAGTATACTCAATTATATCAACAACAAATCTATCAGAATCATACCATCATATCAATAGATGCTGAAAAAGCTTTTGACAAAATACAGAATCCATTCTGACTAAAAACTCTAGAGAGTATAGGAATAAATGGACTGTTCCTTAGAATAATTAGCAGTATCTATCTGAAACTATCAACAAGCATTGTATTCAATGTGCAGAGGCTAGAGGCATTACCAATAAGATCAGGGGTGAAATAAGGGTGTTCATTTTCATCGCTACTATTCAATATTGTATTATACATGTTAGCTTCAGCAATTAGAGAAGAAAATTAAATTGAAGGAATTAGAATTGGGAAGGAAGAGACAAAACTCTCACTCTTTTCAGATGACATGATGGTCGACCTAGAGAATCCCAAGAAATCATCCAAAAAAACTACTGTAAGCAATTAGCAATTTTAGCAAAGTTGCATGTTCTAAAATAAACCCTCATAAATCCTCAGCTTTTCAATATATGTCTAGCAAGATACAGCAGGAAGAGCTAGAAAGAGAAATCCCATTCAAAGTAACCTCAGACAATATAACAGATCTGGGAGTCTACTTGCCAAGACAGACTAGAAACTTTTTGAAAACAATTATAAAACACTTCTCACACAAATTAAATCAGATTTAAATAACTGGGCAAATATCAACTGCTCATGGATAGGTAGAGCTAATATAATAAAAATGACAATTCTACCAAAACTAAACTATATGTTTAGTGCCCTACCAATCAAAATTCCAAAAAATTTGATGATTAAAAAAAATTGTATGTAAATTCATGCAGAGAAATAAAAAGTCAAGAATTTCCAGGAGCTTAATGAACAAAAGTGAAAAAGAAAGTGGCTTAGCCCTACCTGATCTCAAATTATATTATTAAGAATCAGTCATCAAAACTGTTTGGTATTGGCTAAGAAATAGAGTAGTGGACCAGTGGAATAGACTAGGTACAAAAGCAGGAGATGATTATAGTAATTTTCTGTTTGATAAACCCAAAGAGTCCAGCTATTTAGATAAAAACTCCCTCTTTGATAAAAACTGCTGGGATAATTGGAAGTTATTATGGAAGAAACTTAAATTAGACCAACACATCACACCCTTTACCAAGTTAAGATCCAAATGGTTACAGGATTTAGACATAAAAAACAGTACTATAAGTAAATAAGAAGATCAAGGACTAGTTTTCCTGTCAGATCTATAGAAAGGGGAACAGTTTATGACTAAGGAAGAGTTGGATAACATCATCAAAAACCAAGGAGATGATTTCAATTACATTAAATTAAAAAGCTTTTGCACAGATAAAACCACTGTAACCAAGATCAGAATACATGTAGTAAATTGGGAAATAATCTTTACAACAAATGACTCTGACAAAGGACTCATTTCTAAAATATATAGAGAACTGAGTCATATTTTTAAAAGAAAAAGCCATTCCCCAATTGACAAATGGTCAAAGGATATGCAAAAATAATTTTCAGAGGAGGGGATCAAAGCAATTCATAGCCATATGAAAAATTACTCTAAATCATTCCTTATTAGAGAAATGTAAATTAAAGCTCCACTGAGGTACCACCTCACACCTCTCAGATTGGCCAATATGAGCAGAAATGTATCTGATCATTGTTGGAAGGGTTGTGAGAAATCTGGGACACTATTACATTGTTGGTGGAGCTGTGAACTCATCAATAATCAAGAAAATTTAACAACTAATTTCACTCACTGTTAGATATATTATATACTATATTTCATATATTTAAGTTAGCACAACCTTGTGCATATTTTTCAAGATCTATCATATTATAAATAAAACAAAAATTTTTTAAAAATATAAATGAATATGAGGGCGGCTAGGTGGCACAGTGGATAGAGCACTGGAGCTGTACTCAGGAGTACCAGACTTCATATTTGGCCTCAGACATTTAATAATTACCTAGCTATGTGGCCACTTAACCCCATTGATTTGTAAAAACTTAAAAACAAATAAACAAACAAAATGTAAGTGAATAGCACAGTGGATTAAAAACCAGAATCCTACAATATGATGCTTACAAGAAATTCATTTGAAGCATAGAGATACATATAGAGTAAAGGAAAAAGCTTGGTGCAAAATATATTTTGGTTCAGTTGAAGTGAAAAAGGTAGGGGTAGCAACCCTTATCTCATACAAAGCAGCTGCAAAAATAGATATCATTAAAAGTGAAAAAGGAAGGAAATTATATCCTCCTAAAAGGTACCATGAACATTATGGTACATTCAATATTAAATATGTTTGCACCCAATGGAACAGCATCTAAATTCTTAGAGAAGTTGGAAGACATAAACAACAAAACTTTTCAAGTTGGAGACCTCAACCTCCCACTCTCAGATTTAGATAAATCTAATCATAAGATAAACAAGAAGGAAGTTAAGGAGGTAAACAGATTGCTAGAAAACCTAGATATGATATACTTATGGAGTAAATTCCATGGGGATATAAAGGAATATACTTTTTTTTTCTCTGTACATTGCAGTTACATAAAGATTGACCGTGTACTAGGGCATGAAAATCTAATGATCAATTGCAGAAAGGCAGAAATAGTGAATACATTTTTCTCAGGTCATAATGCAATAAAAATCATATGTAATTTTTGACCAGGGAGATATAGACCTAAAACTAATTTTAAACTAAGTAATTTCATTTTATAAAATGATTAGATCAGGAAAGAAATCATAGAAAAAATTAATTATTTCATCCTAGATAATGGCAATAATGAATCAAAATACCAAAAACCTATGGGATTCACTCAAGGTAGCTATCAGGGGATATATATTATCTTTAAATGCTTACATGAATAACTTAGAGAAAGAGGAAATCAATGAACTAAATATTCAACTAAAAAATTAGAGAAAGAACAAATTAATAAGCCCCAATTAAATACCAAATTAGAAATTCTAAAAATTGAAGGAGAAATTAAAAAAATCCAAAGCATGAAAACTATTGAACTAATAAACAAAACCAAGTGTTGGTTTCATGAAAAAACACAATAAAATTGATAATGTTCTAGTCAATTTGATTTTATAAAGGAAGAAACACCAAATTGGTATTATCATAAATGAAAAAAGGTGAAATCACCACCAATGAGGAGGAAATTAAAGTAATAATTTGGAATTATTTTGTCCAACTCTATGCCAATAATTTTTAATATCTATGAATATTTACAAAAATATAAGTTGTACTGGTTAAATGAAGAGGAAATTAAATACCTAAACTACTCTATTTCAGAAAAAGAAATTCAACAAGCCATTATTGAACTGCCCAAGAAAAAATCTCCAGGGCCAGGTTCACAAGTGAATTCACAAGTGAATTCTATCAAACATATAAGGAAAAAATGGTTCCAATTCTATATAAACTCTTTAGAAAAATACAGAACTCTGCCTAACTCTTTCTATAACACCAATATGATGCTGATACATTTAATTTAGAAAAAAGTTATCTTATTATGTAATTTTGCTATCTCTCACTCATTACATTCAACTTAGATCAACATATATATATATATATATATATATGTATACCATGGAAACAATTTAAAGACTAACAGATTTTCCTCTCTGGGGTGTGTGGGAAAAGAAGCTAGATAGCTAGATTAGGGGGCAAATTGTAAAGCTCAAAATAAATAAAATCTTTCTAAAACACAAAGAAAAGAAAAAAAATATTTTACCCTTATGAAAACCAAGTAAAATTGGTCAAATGGAAAAAGAAATCAACTCTTTTAAAATTAAAATTGACTAACCAGAAAGGAAAACGATGCCTTCAAACATAAACTTGGTCAACTGGAAATGCAAAAGTAAATTTAACCAACAGGAAACGGACATACAAAAACTAACTGAAGAAAATAACCCCCCCCCCCCATTAGAATTTTTATAAGTAGAAACTAATTATTCTACAGTTCATCAAGATTCCATCAAATAAAAGTAAAAACATGAAAAAAATGCAAGAAAAATGTAAAGTACTCCTTGGGAAACATGATGACCTGGAAAATAGATCCAAGAGAGAGAATTTATGAATCATTAATCATCTTGAAAGTCATGATTTAAAAAAAAGAACTTGGACAATATTTGGAAGGAAAGTTTCAAGAGATCCCCAAAATAAAAATTCAAGGGATATTTTTAACCAAATTTTCATCTAAAGAAAAAAATACTGCAAGCAGTCAAAAAGAAGCAAGTTAAATACCAGGAAGTCACAGTCAGAATTATACAAGATTTATCAGCTTCAAGATGAAGGGATTAAACAACCTAGAATATGATATTCAGAAGGACAAAGGAGCTTGAAATACAAACAAGAAACAATTACCCTGCAAAAGGCAAAATGTGGCATTTTCCTTCAGGGTAAAAAATAATCATTTAACAAAAATAGAGGACTTTCAAACTTAACAAATAAAAAGACCAGAACTGAACAGAAAATCTGTTCTTCAAATCCACATAAATCATCAGTATTTCTATATATTGCCAACAGCAAAAATAAAGAGAAATTACATTTAAAGTAACTGCAGGAAAAACATAAAATATTTGGGAATCTACATTCCAAGACAAACCCAGAGACTATATGAGCACAATTTCAAAACACTTTTCATGCAAAAAACTGTGGCCTAAAGAACTGGAAAAATCTTCATGGTAGGTTGAACTAATATAGTAAAAAATTGACACTTCTACCTAAATTAAATTACTCGTTCCATGCTATAACAATCAAACTACCAAAAAATATTGTACAGAGGTATAGCAATAGTAAGATATATCTAGAGGAGCAAAAGGTGAAGAATATCAAGGAAATTAATGCAGAAAAATGTGTAAAGAAAGATGGTCTAGCCATGCCAAATCAAAGCTATATTATAAAGTGGCAAGCATCAAAACTGCCTGGATCATTAGTTACAAAAGTAGTAAATAATTATAGTAATGTACTCTTTGATAAACGCAGAGACTCCAGTTTTGGGGATAACAACTCACTATTTGACAAAAACTACTGGGAAAACTGGAAAATAATATGGCAAAAATAGACCCACATCTCATAGTCTAAATTAATGTAAGATTGAAATGGGTACAAGATTTAGACATAAAGTGATACCAAAGAAGAGATATATAATATTATAAACTGAAAAATAAATAATTTTGTCTACATTAAATTACAAAATCTTTGGCACAAACAAAGCTCATGCAATCAACATTAGAAGCAATGGAGAAAACTTGGAAACAATGTTCACAGGTAGTGTTTCTAATAAATCACTCATTTCTAAAATATATTGAGAATTGAGTTAAATTTATAATAACACAAGTCATTCTCCAATTGATAAATGGGCAAAGGACAGAAACAGTTTCAGATAAAGAAATTAAAGCTACCTATAGGTTGTATGAAAACATGTTCCAAATCATTTTTAGAGAAATGCAAATTAAAACAGCTCTGAGGTCTCACTTCATACCTCTCAGATTGACAAAAATAGAAAATGATCATGTTGGAGAGATGTGGGAAAACTGGAACACTAATGCTCCATTAGTGGGGTTGTGAACTGATTCACCAGGTCAAGAGAGTAATTTGGAACTATGCTCAAAGGGCAATAAACCTGTGTATGCACTTAAATCCAACAATTCCCTTACTAAGTCTATAGCACAAAGAGGTTATAAGAAAGGAGAAAAGACCCATTTTGTTCAAAAATATATATAGTAGCTCTTTTTGTTGTAGCAAAGAATTAGAAATTGATAGGATATCCATCAATAGAAGAATGTTGAACAAGTTATTATATATGAATGTGATGGAGTTTTATTGTTCTAAAGAAATCATGAGCATTTGAACTTTGGAAAAGTCTGGAACAGCATGTATGAATTGATGCTGAGAGAAATGAGCAGAACCAGGAACACATTGTACTTATTAACAGCAAAACTGTGAGACAATCAACATAACTCCTCTTAGCAATTCTGTGCTTGAGGACAATCTTGAGAGACCTGCTATGAAAAATTCCAACCTTATCCTGTGAAAAAACTATGAAGTCTGAATGCAGAATAAAGCACTCTATGTTCACTTTTTAAAACTTCTTTGATTTTTTCCACTCTCAAATTTTTCCCTTTATTTCTAATTCCTCTTTCACAACATGATTAATATTGAAATATGTTAAACATGATTATATATGTACAATCTGTATCATAGGGAGAAGGAAGGGGGTAGGAGAAATATGTGGATATCAGGATGAATGTTAAAAAGTATCTTTACATGTAATTGAAAAATAAAATAAAATAATGTAAGATAAAAATGAGAACTAGCAAGGGTCAAAGAGTCTAGGTTATGAAAGACTTTGAATGACAAAGCATTTTGTATTAATGATAAAGAGCCATTGGAGATTACTGAATGGTGGTAGGAGGCCAGGGAGTTACTTGATCAGATCATTGCTTTAGGAGAATCACTTTAGTGACACAAGGAAGGATCGATTAGAGTGAAGAGAGAACTGAGACAAGAGTTCCCATCAGAAGGCTGTCACATCAACAGTAACAGTTGTAATAGCTTTCAGAATAATAATAGTACTGCTATCAGTAGTGGCAGTCCTCATGGTAGAAGCAATAGTGATCGAATCACAGCAGCAGTGGGTCTTTTTTGAGTTGGGGAAGCAGTAGCAGTTGTAATAACAGCAGCAGTAATTGCTGTCACTATAAATAGTGATAGAAACAATACTATTTGTGGTTAAAGCTGTAGAAATAGTAACAATAGCAGCAACAATAGTGGCACTAGTATAATCTACAATAGTTTCCATTTACTGGTGATTTAAAATAATAAACTAGTGTAGTACAATATGTTATAAAAATCTAAGTTTTAAAAGCTTAAACTTTACATAAAAGACTTTGGGAACACTCTGTATTACATACTATTCCATCCTTGTGTTAATTCTCTGAGACAGATAAATCTACATATTGTTAGTATAAAATCATTTTGATGATTGCTAATATGCTATAAATGATTAATATGCTATAAATTATGTGCATGGGAAACAGGAATATCAGAAAAGTAAAGTATAGTGTCTAAGACTACATGGCTCATAAATAATAATGCTCAGCTTAAAAATGGGGTCACCACTCCTCTTTGTGTCATTCCCCATTGTATTCTCTCTTCCCTATATTCTGTCTCACACTTCCTTGCTTTGAGGAGAGATAATGTGGTATAGTGAAAAAAGGATAGCACTTGGAGTAAGGAGAGACTGAAATTTTAATACAATCATTGATATTTAAACTTTACCTCTCTGAGCCTCATTTTCTTTAACTTAATTTAGGAATAGTAATACCAATAGGATTCACATAACAGAATTCTGGAAGAGAATATGTGACTATAAAATTATTCTGTGAAACTTTAGTCACACTTGTTAAAGATCCTTAGACATTTCAGAGAAGGAGATAGAAGAATTTTTAATGTGAGGAAAAACCCTCTTTGAATTTATTGTGTAATAAGGAAAGAAATATCAAATGGACCACTATTTGAGAGCATATTAGAATAAATTAAGAAGCAATTCTGTCAGCACTTTTCAATTTACAGTAATGTTCCTTCAGAAAAACCTTATGAGATTAATAGTTCCAACTGTTATTATACACATTTTACTGATGAAGAAATTGAAGATCAAAGAAGCTAATTTTATTATTAGCCAAGTTCCAGTCATGCAAATTAATAGTATATGATCTCAAATGACAATTGCCTTCTGAACGCTGTAAAGTTGTACTGCACTACTTAATTTCATCGATCTCTGAATCATATGAGATGATCAGCTAAAAACTTTCACCCATTAATTAAAGGAAATTTTATTTTATAATCATATCTGTCCTTGTACTATACTGCATCAACTTGCATATGGTCATCATTAGCATTAAAAAAGTACCTACTAAGGTTTATATCTTTTTCTCCCAGAACAAATCCAACACCCTCAGATTTTTATTTATGAGATTTCAAATATTTCTTCTATGCAATGTGTTTATGAAAGTGCCATAAGAACATTTTTCACATCATCACAACATTCAGGCCCATCATTGTGTTGATATCCTCTTACCCAGAAAATTGTTTCACTGAAACCTAGGAAATAGGGGGCAAAAACAATCGTCTGTCAACAATCCATCTTAAATGTCAGGAATTGATTCTTGAATGAATGCAATCTATCAGATTCATTGCTGACAGGTAAGATTGAGTTTGACATCAAACTTCAGAACTGGAGAACAAGTTTGGACTTCATCTATTCCAACCTCTTGAGTTCCAGGTAAGGAAAAGCCTCCAAATTTGATACTACTTTCTCAAAATCACAAAGTAGGTGACTGGGAAGGGTTTAATTTAGATCTTCTCAATTTAAGACCAAAGATCTTCCCTAAAACAACCACAGCATTTCTCAGGTGCAAAAATATAAACCTATAGAAAAACAGCATGTTGCAATGGGGAAAAAAGAGAGATTAGAAGCAGAAGATCCAATCTCAAATCCCTGAAATCCTGTTTCTGTCGTTTACTAGGTCTGTACAATTTCACTGAACTTGAATTTCCCCCTTGGAAAAGAAAATAATAAGATTTGTTTGGCTGCTTTTAGAGGAATACTGAGAGAAAGTAAACTTACATGATAGAATCCAAATGCTGGAAGAAAAAGTTGGAAGAAACATTGCATCTGATCTACTCTGAACTTAAATCAAACCCACACTATATGGTCATTCCACCTCTCATTGAAGAGCTCAGTGACTGGGAATATATCTTTTGAATAAAACAAATTCACCTTTAGGAAAATTCCTTTTGTCAAGGAACCTTTTGCCAGACTGAAGTGAAATCAGATTTTAAACACTTATTCAGTACTCCAGTTACTTCTTTATTAGACAAAGCAGAATAATTATGATGCCTTTATCTACTATCCTCAATATACATATATAACCTCCAATACCAATACACATGTACACATGAATGCACATTTCTTTTCCTTTTCAAATAATTCCCATTGCTATTCACTTGATAGAAATTCTAATAACATGTTTTGAATGCTTTTTTCATAAGCTTTTTGGAACTATACCCTAAGGGCAATAAAACTTTGTATATACTGATCCAATAATACCATTACTGGGCCAATATTTAAAAAAAAGTGGAAAAATCCAAATCTGCAAAAATATTTTTCCAGCTCTTTTTGTAGTGGCAAAGAATTAGAAATTAAGGGGATACCCATCAATTAGGAAAAAGATGTACAAATCGTGTATATGAAAGTGGAATACTATTGTTCTGTAAGAAATCATGAATGGGAAGACTTCAGAAAAGCCAGGAAAGATTTGCACGAACTGATGTTGAGTGAAGTGAACTGGATCAAAAGAACATTGTACACATTAGCAACACACTGTGTGATGATCAGTGATGACAGACTAAGTTCTTGTCAGCAGTAAAATGATCAAACACTATTCTAAAAGACCAGAGATGGAAAATACCATACACATTCAGAAAAAGAACTAGGCATCTAAATGCAGACCAAAGCATGGTATTTTCAATTTTGAAAATTTATTTTATTTTTTCCTTCTTATCTTTTCCCCTTTTCTTTAGTTTCTTCTTTAACAACGTGACTAATAATAGAAATAAGTTTATCATTGTCACACATATATAATCTATATCAAATTACTAGGTCAAAGAGAGTAGGGAGGGAAAGGGAAGTTTTCAAATTCTTAATAAAAATGAATTCTCAAAACCATCTTTGCATGCAATTGAAAGAAAAATAAAGAAAGAAAAAGTTCTCTCATCATCCTGTTTGATTTTAATTAAATATACCCAACCTTGTCAATGTGGATCAGTAAGATAATCTATAAGACTTGAAAATGCTAAAAATTTGCTACCATTTTTATTTTATTATTATCAATATTTCAATGAATCTATGATTTCATCTATGTGGATATAAATCATGATCCATTCACATCTTTTAATCATATACTAAGGACCTTGCATTGTATCTACTGACAATATCCTGGAGATTATTGTCCCTCCACTGGTCACCCTTCTCTCTTATTACACCCACTCTTCTGGTTTGATTTCAGTTCTAATGTGAATGTTAAGATTAATATCTGGTTCCTGAAGCAATATTTTATTAGATAAACATTTCATATTGACAATAATGAGAGACAAATTAATACTTCTAAATAGTCTAAAATTAGATGATTCTTAGCACCTTATGCCCATAGAATCTTTGGTCTCAGGTCTATGCCAAAGGAGATATAAACCACAAAGAATTCAGGAATATTTTGTATTTTCCATTTTTTCATGTGTCCCATGGGGAAAGAATTCATTATCAAGTGATCACACAATTGCTCATAAGAAAGTTTGTATTTAGACTGATCTTCAAAAGGGAAAAATAGTTACAATTAGAAATATTAAAATCCTTTCTATTATGATCAAACTGGCCATGGCTTGCAAACCACTGATATGGTCTTTAGGAAGCAGGGCCATTTATACAATGATAAGGCCATTTTTGATGATCTTCTGAATTATTAGTTGTAGCAGCAATAACAGCATTAGAAGGAGGATGAAGAGGAAAAGGAAAAGAGAGGGGAAAAAGAAAGATCACTAAAATCTACCTTCAAAGTCTCACTATAGCATTAAAATGAGCTTGAATTCTTAAAGGTTATACTAACAAAGTATAAACTTTAACATATCATACTAATTTGAAAATACATTTAATATAGGACTAGTAATAGATCCTGTGGCTATTAACTGTAGATCTTCTTATAGAGATAGTAATCATTGGAAATTTTAACTAATTAAAAAATGAATTATTGGGCCACAGGAAATTCAGGAAATTATCACTTTCAATAGAAGGACTCATATCAATGAAATAATAGGTGATTTTAAGTGTTATTATAACAATGGATGCTCAGGGACTAAAACAATACAGTCCAGTGAAGTTAAATTTTAGCTGTTCATTGTTATTCACCATCTCTCTTCTAATTAAGAAAAATTAAAATGAAGATAACCTAGAAGAAATTTAAAAGAAGAGATATTAAAACCCTGTTTGAACAGTATTCAGATTTATGACTTATTTCTATAAAGTAGATTATGAATACCTATTCCACCTTTGTGTCAATTAAATGCAAGTTACAAAAATAAAAGTAAAATCCTTTCAAGTGAAAGCTACTTTCTAGATATTCTGAAAGTGTCATAAGGAATAGATTTAGATGCTCCCCTTAACTTCCAGCTTTCCCTGGACAATCAAGTATAACTTATGACATTGTGGCTCAGTTGCTACAAAGGAAAGCAAGGAAAACTAAAAAATATGGATCATGATTCAATATTTCCATGTCCTTTTTGCATAGAATCATTTTCCACTATTGCCAGATCCAGGATGAATCATGACATTATGCAGGATACCAGGTACATTAGCAGAGAAACCTGGGATCAGTAAAAATCTGCTTTTTTATTTGATTTTATTTTTCTTTTCCTTTCTTTTGAACTACTATTACATCAGTTGTATGACATGATGGCCAAACATCTTATGATCTCTTACATTATTTTGGACATACTTACAAAAACAAAACCAGGAAAATATTAGTCCCATCATCTTTTGCCCTGTCCAAAACAATATTGGAATTACTAGTTTAGTTCTAGGTGATCAATTTATGTAGCAGATATATGTTTAGAGGAGGGAAACTAAGATTGTGAGACAACTGAAAACCATTCGGTGTGAGGAACAGTTGAACAGACTAGAAATATTTGTCTTGGAGAAGATAATTTTAGAGAGACAATGCAATGTCAGATAAAAGGGAAAAGGATTGAAGTTTGATAACCAGGATATGAATCCTCACTACCTCTATAACCTTGAAAGGATCATTCAAGGTCTCAGAGCTTAATTGGTATTAACACTTTTTCCCTTTGTAGAAAGGTATTTGTTCTATTTGCCTTGAGAGAAAAACTAGAAGCAAAGAGCAGAAATTCTAAAAATACATATTTCAGAATGATATAGTATGAAGAAAGGACATTCCAAAGCTGGAATGGTTACTTCCAAAAGTAATGGGTTCCCCATCAACTGACATGTTTTTTACTATGTGAATGAAAGAAATAATGTAGAGAAGAATTCCACTGAAGGTAGAGGTTAGATTAAATAACATCTTTAGTCTCTTATAATTCTAACATTCTAAAATCTTATGGTTTGTATAATAGCAAAACAAAAAAGGATTTTGAGATACTTGAACAATGTGTCTTCATCAATAGCCTAATTTTTATGATATGTATAATCATGAGAATATTTAAGAAGAAATACATACTATCATAAAGATGTCTGATTTACTAATCATTTCAGGGCATGTGATTTTAAAGAAAAAATATTTACCTTATATTTTATTCCAAATGGGTCTTATGACTGTTGGAAATAGAAAATGACTCATTTGAAGAAATTTTTAGTATTCTGGTGAATCCTCACTAATCGTAAAAATTTTCTCTCAACCACTGGTTGATGGCAATATTTTATAATTTGTGCTGGTGTTTTTGGAGGCTCCTTGGTGGCAGGAAACATGATCAGATTATCCTGTGGATTTCTTCCACTTTTTAGTTACAAATACTTTAAAAATAGATAACATTGTAGTAAATCAACAATCATTCCATAAAAATCAAAAAATTCCATTAATAAAAATTATATTTTATATCAAATTTTATATCAAACTTTATTGAAATGAAACGAGAATGAAATCAACTAGCCTTTGTTCTTTTGATAAGATAAACAAAAAGACAACTGGCTTCTGGGTATTTCCATTTGGGAGAAAATTCTATCAATTCTGTAGTCTTTCAGACTGATTCTAATCCCAAGTGTTAATAGTTGGAATGCAGGTTGATAAAATATCAATGGTTCTGAAAAGAAAGTTTTTGTCATTATCTAATGTATCATATTTCCATATGGACTAGGAAAGACTTACTTTTTTTTCTTTTTTCTTATTGCTGTTTTGACCTTTCTAGAAACCTGCTGCCTCAATGCCCATTTAATTAAAAACTTAATTAAACCACCATTTTCATATAGATCTTACTATCTAAAGAATTTAAAGCTTCTGAAATTCTGAAGACAGATACCCTCATACCTTTCCAATCTAATTTTTCTCTTTCTCTCTCAGATATAAATTCTAGATTTTGTCAGCCCCCAATCATTGCTAATCTTGGTAGGAATGACATTCTTTTCTACTTGGTCCCAGTCTCATTCCTCTGTCTTTTATTATAAAATGAGCATATTAACATCTTCTTCGCATATCTTTGATGGACCCTTGAACATAGACCTTAGGAAAACATGGATCTTCATGGTAGGTAGGCAGATATTCAGACAGACAGACAGACAGACAGACAAATAGATAGATATTGAATGAGAGAATGTATTATATAGAGAGGTGTAAATATAGATACATTAACACATAGAAAATTGTGAGTCTTGGGCAGCTCATATCATTAAATTTAATCCAGTATTGAAAAAAAATCAAAACCATGATCCAAACACAATACTTCTTGTTCTGTTCTTTTCACTATACCTTACATTTTATCTCAGATGAATACGAGGCTCTAGTTTTATCTTTTACCATCAAAAAAGGATCTTATGATATTAGGTACCTTGACCTCTCTATATATGGACCTTTCACAACTCTTTATCTGATCTTCTTTTCAATTTATTTATTTTACAACATCAACAATAATAAAACTTTCTTGATATTCATGAAAGTCACTCTTCCTTTTGAACTCAGGTTACTTTAAAATAAACTCTTTATGCACACAGCACACTTTTGCCTTTCCAAAGCAGCACCAATTGGTCTAAACACACTTTGAAAACACTTGTGATTCAGTATTTATATTTAAACAGAGATGTTTAAAGTAAATGAACACAAAACATCTTATGCAAAAGCATATTTCTTAGGAGTAGTTGAATTTATTTTACTACAAATTATGGGTTCATATTTTCCAAATGTTTCCTCATCTATTTCTTGTTATTTGCTCCTCTTTGACTCTTCTTGATTCCATTTGTGGTTTTTTTGATAAAAGATAATGGAGTTGTTTGTCGTTTTCTTCTCCAGCTCATTTCATAGATGAGAAAATTGAGGTAAACAAGGTTAAATGACTCACCCAGTGTCACACAGCTAACAAGTTTCTGAGATATATTTGAATTCAGGTCTTCTTGACTCTATGTCTAACATTATGCTATATAGTTACCCAAGTATATTTTAAAGTAGAGCAAATATTTTGCCCCAATTTTTAGTCATTTCTGCTTCCATCAATCTAATATGTCCTTAATTTACCCTTTATTTGGCCTCTCTTAGACTTCATGCCTTGTAACCAGTGACTACCCATTCCCATATTTTGAACTTTGTTTTTTATAGTATCTCCTCCCTCCCCCCACAACACATACATATATTTAAAAAGTACTCAAGTCTTCAGCCAAGCTGGATAGGACATCATCTCAAAAGCACACTCTGAAATTTAACCATTTCATGGGAAGTGAGTTTTGTGTTTAAAGTTAAGAGGCATGGCTCATTTTGGGGAAGGCACATGATATCTGTAGCTCTAAGTTTCCTCAGTGAATTTACATAACTGTACACCAAATTTTTGGTAACAGAGCAAGGGGGGTAGGGGGTAGCTGAGGACAGAAGTTATTTGATAGCACAAAATAATTTTATTTGTTTTTAAAGTAGTATTCTCAGAGTTCTAAGGGGTCTTAAACTTGCCATAGGATTATTACCTTGAGAAGATTTTTGTAGATAAGAGAATCAGAAAAGGCAAACATCTATAAAGGAGTGAAAGCCATCCTAAGCAAAAGCTATGAAGAAAAATCACTGTTTTTGAAAATTTTCATCTATTTGTATGTGCGTATTTTCAAGTTACAAGATGACCATCCATCCTTCTTTCCCAACCCTGTCCCCTCAGTAGGGAACAGTCAGATTAGCATCATATATATAAATTTTGTTAAACATATTTTCAAATTAGTAATGTTTGGCATGAGGAATTAGGATTAAGAGAAAGAGATATGGCAGAGCCAAGATGGCAACAAGAGTGGATCTTGTCTTAGGAGCTCCCTCTCATAAATCTTTGAAACTAAGGATTTTAAATTTTCGAAAGACAGAACCCACAGAGGGACCTAGTACAGCAATTCTCCTACTCAAGGTAAGCTGGAAAAGAGCAGAAAGGCTCTGCTCCCCGGAGTTGGAGGGATGGCCCACCAGAGGGGTGGCCCACCAGAACAAAAGAACTTCAGCCTTCCAGAGGCAGTCCCAGGGAGCTGGGAGCCATGGCTCACAGCAGCAGGGGAGTTTCCTGAACTACGCCCTAGGGAGCACCGGGCACAAATTGGGGGAACAGCTGGGGGAACTTTGCCAGAGTGAGCACAGGAAGCCCAGCAAGTAGCATGGCCACTGCATTCCAGATCCAGGAAACATAAGCAGGTGGAGCCTGTAAGCAGGAGCCCCCAGGGCATGAGCCCATTGAGCTGAGGGAGGGGAGTTAAGAGAGAGAGACTGTTGAGCTCTGTCCTCTGCCCCTGGAATAGGACTCTGGAGCTCTGAACACATTCAGATCCTGATCATAGTATAGGCCCCTCCATAGAACAGTAGTGGCCCCCTCCACCTCAGCCCCGTAGCAGAGTGGGGTGCATATGGTCATTCACAGACCAGGAGGGAGGCCAGAGCCTTATACACTGAGACCCTTGTGGGAGTGCCTAAAAGCTCAGAAAGCACCCCAAAATAGTCTTAGGATGGGAAAATGAGCAGACAAAGAAAAAAGAGAAACACCATTGAGAAACACATTATCTGTGATCCCAAGAAGGATCAATATACTCAGTCTGAACATGAGGAAACACAAGCTCCTGGATCTAAAGACTCCAAGAAAAACAGAAATTGGCATCAAGTTATGACAGAGCTCAAAAAAGACTTTGAGAAACAAATGAGGGAGTTAGAAGAAAAACTGGGAAAAGAAATGAGAGAGATTCAGGAAAAACAAGAAAATGCAGTCAGCAGCCTAGTCAAGGAAATCCAAAAAAAATGCTGAAGGAAAATAGCATGCTAAAAAACCAGCTTAGGTCAAATGGATAGAAGAGTTCAAAAGGTTATTGAGGAGAAGAATGCTTTAAAAAGCAAAATTAGCGAGATGGAAAAAGAGATAAGAAAACTCTCTAAGGAAAACAAATCCTTCAGACAAAGAATAGAACTCAGGGAGATTGATGAATTTACAAGAAATCAGGACTCGTTACTTCAAAACCAAAAAAATGAAAAATTAGAAGAACATGTGAAACATCTCATTGAAAAAGCAACTGATATGGAAAACATATTTAGGAAAGATTAATTTAAAAATTATTGGAATACCTGAAAGTCATGATCAGGCAAAGAGCCTTGACATCATTTTCAAAGAATTACTACAGGAATATTCCCTTGATGTTCTAGAAGCAGAAAGCAAAATAGGAATGGAGAGAATCCACAGATCTCCCCTGAGAAAGAGATCCAAAAAAAACCCATCCCCCAGGAATAATATAGCCAATTTCCAGAACTCCCAAGTCAAAGAGAAAATATTACAAGCAGCCAGAAGGCCACAATTCAAATATCATAGAGCTGCAGTCAGGATCACACAGGACTTAGCAGCAACTACATTTAAAAGCTCATAGGGCTTGGAATATAATATCCCAGAAGGCAAAAGAGCCTGGAATGCAACTGAGAATCAACTACCCAGTAAAAATGAATGTCCTCTTCCAGGGAAGAAGATGGACTTTCAATGAACCAGGGGAATTTCAAATGTTCCTGTTGGAATGGTCAGAGCTGAACAGAAGGTTTGATCTTCAAATACAGGACTCAGATGAAGCATAGAGGATGGAGGAGAAGGGGGAAAATATGAGGGACTTAATGATAATGAACTGCATGTATTCCTGCATAGAAAAATGACACTGATAATACTCATATGAAACTTCTCATTTAATAGAGCAGGTTAGGAGATTTTATAGTTGAAGCACAGGAGAAAGCTGAATTTGAAGATAACATATGCTGTAAAAATGGATTCAATAGAGAAAAGGGGAAATGTAATGTGGGGACAGAAAAAGGAGAGGGGGGAATAGGCCAAGATATTTCATATAATAAGAATTTTCTTTATTACACATGAACTATTGCAATGATATGGAAGGGGGAAGACAAGGGGGGGAATGAGGGAATCTTCGCTCTCATCAGAGGTGGTTAGGAGAGGAAACAGCATATTATACTCAAAGGGATATAGGCATCTGGAGTAAGAAGGAGAGGGGGGGCAGACAGAGGGGAAGGGGGGGATTTGAGTGATGGAGGAGAGGATGGACCATGCTGGGGGTGAGTGATCAGATATAACACATTTTCTTTTTTTACTTCTTGCATGGGGCTTGGTTTTGGATGGCCTGCCCTGGACCAAAGGGCCAGGTGGATTCTGGAACTAAGGGGGTGCTAAGGGGGGCTCAGTGCCCTCTTGGCCCCAGGACCAGGGATCTGTCCTGCTGTGCCACTCAGCTACCCTACAGCAGAGTCAGAGTGAAAGGAGAGAGAAAATATAGTACATGGTAGTGGGGAAAATACGAAAGGAATGGGAGTTGGGATCAGCAATGGCAATGGTGGGAAAATATGGAAGTAACTTTTTCAATGGACTTATCATAAAGAATGTGATGCGCACCCATGACAGAGTTGTTGGTGTTGGAAAAAAAACTGAAGCACATTTTTATTATTATATATTTTGGGGGGGTTTCAGGGCAAATGGGGGCTGGGTGGCCTTCTTGGGGCCACATAGCAGGGTGATAATTGGGTATCTGAGGCCAGATTTGGACCTGGGAGCTCCTGGCTCAAGGGCCAATGCTCTGTCTGCCACCCAGCCACTCCTACTATTATTACTATTTTATTTTATTTTATTTTGGGTCTTTTTTTTCTTTTTTTTTGTTTCTACAGGGCAGTGGGGGTTGGTGTGGCTTGCATGTCAAACAGCTTGGGTGATTGTTGGGTGTATGGTGCCAGATATCGGCTCAGGTACTCCTGGCCTCAGGACTGTTGCTCCATCCATTGTGCCACCCTGGCCATACCTACAATTATTACTATTTTTTTTTTTATTTTAATTTTTTTCTCTCCCCTTTACTTTATCACTCAAGCGAGTCTATATTTTTGGGGGGAAGGGCTATTTTGTTTACTCTTAAACAAGAATATTTTATTAATGCATAAAAACATTATTTGCTACAAAATGAGAATAAATAAATATTAAATATTTAACAAAATAGAAAGAGATACATAAGAGACAATTTTTATAAAGTGTTCATCAGATTTGGTAGGGGTGTTTTTTCTGTGTATTTTTTTTTTCTTTCCTCTGGTTGGGAATAATATAGCCCATCATTAGTCTAATACAGTTGTCCTAGCTCACTGGACTGTCAAGAGGAGTTGCTTCCATCAACGTTGTTCATCTCATAATGTTGTTGATGTGTACATTGTTCTCTTGATTCTATTCCCTTCACTCAGCATCAGATCTCATAAGTAATTCTATGCTTCTCTCATTTATAGTTTCTTATAAAACAGTAATATTCCATAAATATTCATGCACCATAATTTGTTTAGTCATTCCCCAATTGATAGACATCCCCTCAATTTCCAATTTGTCTGCCTGTACAAAAAACAGCTGCTATGAATATTCTAGAATATGTAGAACTTTTCCCATTTTTTACAATTTCTTCTGGCCAAAGTCCTAGAATTGGAATTGCTGAGTCAAAGGGTATGAACAGTTTAATAGCTCTTTGGGAATAGTTCCATATTGCTCTCCAAAAATGTTGGCCCCATTCACAAATCCACCAGCAACATATCAATGTGCCAATCCTTCCACAACCTCCCCAACATTGATCATCTTCCCTAATCTAATATGTATGAGATGATACCTCATTGTTGTTTCAATTTGCATTTTCTAATCAATAGTGATTAGGAGCATTCTTTCAT
>NC_133660.1:208293647-208386666 GCF_037893015.1 Macrotis lagotis | reverse complement strand
CACTGATAATACTCATATGAAACTTCTCATTTAATAGAGCAGGTAGGAGATTTTATAGTTGAAGCACAGGAGAAAGCTGAATTTGAAGATAACATATGCTGTAAAAATGGATTCAATAGAGAAAAGGGAAATGTAATGTGGGACAGAAAAAGGAGAGGGGGAATAGGCCAAGATATTTCATATAATAAGAATTTTCTTTATTACAATGAACTATTGCAATGATATGGAAGGGGGAAGACAAGGGGGAATGAGGGAATCTTCGCTCTCATCAGAGGTGGTTAGGAGAGGAAACAGCATATATACTCAAAGGGATATAGGCATCTGGAGTAAGAAGGAGAGGGGGGCAGACAGAAGGAAGGGGGGATGTGAGTGATGGAGGAGAGGATGGACCATGCTGGGGGTGAGTGATCAGATATAACACATTTTCTTTTTTTACTTCTTGCATGGGGCTTGGTTTGGATGGCCTGCCCTGGACCAAAGGGCCAGGTGGATTCTGGAACTAAGGGGTGATAGGGGGGCTCAGTGCCTCTTGGCCCCAGGACCAGGGATCTGTCTGCTGTGCCACTCAGCTACCCTACAGCAGAGTCAGAGTGAAAGGAGAGAGAAAATATAGTACATGGTAGTGGGGAAATACGAAAGGAATGGAGTTGGGATCAGCAATGGCAATGGTGGGAAAATATGGAAGTAACGTTTTCAATGGACTTATCATAAAGAATGTGATCCACCCATGACAGAGTTGTTGTTGTTGGAAAAAAAACTGAAGCACATTTTTTATTATTATTATTTTGGGGGGTTTCAGGGCAAATGGGGCTGGGTGGCCTTCTTGGGGCCACATAGCAGGGTGATCATTGGGTATCTGAGGCCAGATTTGGACCTGGGTGCTCCTGGCTCAAGGGCCAATGCTCTGTCTGCCACCCAGCCACTCCTACTATTATTACTATTTTATTTTATTTTATTTTGGGTCTTTTTTTCTTTTTTTTTTTGTTTCTGCAGGGCAGTGGGGTTGGTGTGGCTTGCATGTCAAACAGCTGGGTGATTGTTGGGTGTATGGTGCCAGATATGGGCTCAGGTACTCCTGGCTCCAGGACTGTTGCTCCATCCATTGTGCAACCTGGCCATACCTACAATTATTACTATTGTTTTTATTTTAATTTTTTTCTCTCCCCTTTACTTTATCACTCAAGCGAGTCTATATTTTTTGGGGGAAGGGCTATTTTGTTTACTCTTAAATAAGAATATTTTATTAATGCATAAAAACATTATTTGTACAAAATGAGAATAAATAAATATTAAATATTTAACAAAATAGAAAGAGATACATAAGAGACAATTTTTATAAAGTGTTCATCAGATTTGGTAGGGGTGTTTTTTCTGTGTATTTTTTTTTCTTTCCTCTGGTTGGGAATAATATAGCCCATCATTAGTCTAATACAGTTGTCCTAGCTCACTGGACTGTCAAGAGGAGTTGCTTCCATCAACGTTGTTCATCTCATAATGTTGTTGATGTGTACATTGTTCTCTTGATTCTATTCCCTTCACTCAGCATTAGATCTCATAAGTAATTCTATGCTTCTCTCATTTATAGTTTCTTATAAAACAGTAATATTCCATAGTATTCATGTACCATAATTTGTTTAGTCATTCCCCAATTGATAGACATCCCCTCAATTTCCAATTGTCTGCCTGTACAAAAAACAGCTGCTATGAATATTCTAGAATATATAGAACTTTTTCCATTTTTTACAATTTCTTCTGGCCAAAGTCCTAGAATTGGAATTGCTGAGTCAAAGGGTATGAACAGTTTAATAGCTCTTTGGGAATAGTTCCATATTGCTCTCCAAAAATGTTGGCCCCATTCACAAATCCACCAGCAACATATCAATGTGCCAATCCTTCCACAACCTCCCCAACATTGATCATCTTCCCTAATCTAATATGTATGAGATGATACCTCATTGTTGTTTCAATTTGCATTTTCTAATCAATAGTGATTTGGAGCATTCTTTCATATGATTATATATAGCTTTAATTTCTTCATTTGAAAGCTCTGTTCAAAACCTTTCACCATTTATCAATTGAGGAATGACTTGTGACATTATACATTTGATGAAATTCTCTCTATATATTTTAAAAATGAGAACTTTATCAGAACTAATGGTTGTGAACATTGTATCCTGGCTTTCTGCTTTTTCTTCTAATTTTGGCAAGAACAGAAAGTCTTAATGTAGTTTGTGTTATTAAAACATTCAAGGACAGGAGGATGTTAAATTACGATTCTCTGTGATATGTACATTAATTATGAGAGTAAAGAGAGAGGAAGGTGAATTTATTCTGGTCTAATTACTCATTTCAAAGTGCTTGCTTTTCTATGTTTCAAATCATCAACCTTTGCTTATTTATTTTCTTTCTTTTACCAATAAATGTAATACATCTGGAATCAGTCAGTCAATAGGCATTTATTGTCTATTAAATATTGGGTATATGTGTTGCCTTTAAGGGTTGAGGATGTAAAGAAAGTCAAAGAAGAATCCCTCAAGGAACTTACAATCTAAATGTATTCCTTAATGGATATGGGTCAATATAAACTCAAACTGCATAGTAATTTTACTGTACACAAATCATGGGCACACATTTTTTGAGGAAAGACATTTTGCCTCCTAAATCTGAAGACTTGGTGTTCCAAAAGTCTTTGTGTACGTTTAGTTTTAACAGCTTAAAACTATAGTATAACTTTGAGAAACCCTGTTAGTGTTAGTGAGAAAATTGCATTAGTGAGGGGATAACTTAACTAGAGGTTGCCTAATTTGATGAAAATTTGTATTAAAAGTCCCAGAAGGAAGTTGACAACAAACAAGCCTTTTCCTTTCTTTTTTGGCACACAGAATTTGAAAAAAAATGCCACTTGTACATCAAAAACACACAAATAATCCAAAACTACGAAAAACAAAACAATAAAAGGTCATAAAGGAAGGGAAAGCAACCCTCCAAATGAGGCAGGAAATCCCTGATAGAGAAACTCCACTCATGTTAATGGAATGAATATAATTATCTAGGCATGCTTGGTCAGACAGATTCTCTAGTCCAAGATAGTTCAGGCATCCTTGAACATCAGTCCCACCTGATGGTTATATTTGCCAGAATGATGGGGTTGCACTTGATCTCTAAGTTTCCTTCTAGCTCTCAATGCCCTTTCCCTTGCCTGCTGAAATGTTACATTCTTTCATTCTTTTGTCTCATATCCCCCATTTTTTTCCTTCTGAAACTTTATAAAATCAATCTTTTTTATTTCATGTTTTGTATATTTTCCCCTTGAAATCTAATGCCATTCTGACATCTTGGTTTTGCTGCATCAGGATCACATACTCTTTAATCATGCCCTTCATGACTTTATAGTATGACTGTGCCTCAAATACTGTTTCTCTTCAATTGGGCCTTCCCTGTTGCACTCATTTAACAGAGATTTCTTATTCATCTGTGGTCATATTGCTTGGTTTCTACTTGATTGCATAATTATCATAAGCTAATTTGTATTCTTTTCTCTTTCACAGTTTAGCTTCCCAATCAGATTGTCAGCAACTTAAAGGTAAGGCCTGTGTTCTATTCATCTTTTTATCTCATCCAGGATATCTTATATAAGGTGAAAGATAAAAACATTTCTATTAACCAATTATGAAAATCATTATTAAGAATTATTCAAATCCAAATTGCAAACATATGACTTTAAAAAAGATTGAAAGACTGAAAGAACTCAGTATCATTTATTTCAGCACCCTCTTTATTTAATGATGAGCCTATTTTCCCTGCAGTATTTATTTTCCTCTTGAAATGTTTTTTTAAAGTCTTTCTAATTTCACTTAATTCTTTGCCTTACATTAAAACCAATTGCTCTTTTTCTCTCTCCAATTACCTTTTATTTTCTTATAAGTTATCAGAGTTATAATATGTTCTTGTTCACTTTTCTCCTTCTTGAAATATGATGAAAGGACATTTTAAGTTTTTAAATGAGTTTCTTTGAACTGAAGATAGTTGGAAATAGTGGAAAGCAAAGTGAAATTCAAGTCAAGAGAACTCAATATTAGTTTTTAAGGTGGATTAATGTCTTAGTCTAAATAGTCAATTGATCTTGGTCATTGTGTGTAACAGAAAAAAAATAATAGACATAGAATGGAAACAGGACACTTGCATGCAAACCCTGACTGTGCTATTTATGAATTAGATGAATATGAACAAGTCACTCCTTGAACTTCAATGCCCTCATATATAAAATGAAGAAACACACTTTACACTTTATACTTTACCTCTCATAGAGTATTACAGAGAAAACTTTGAAGAGTTATATAAATGTGAATGGCTAATAATATTGTGATGTTGTTATTATGGAAAGATAATGAATGGAGCAGTTTTAGAGTAAATTAGTATACGGAAGACATTTATAATAGCTAAATTTGTCACCAAATGGAATGCATAATAAGCATGCCATAAGTAAAAGGATTGAGTAAATGTAAGATGTCCATCATCCAGAGATATAGCATAAATACTTATTGTACTTGGGAATTAGGATTAGATGACTTTTTAAAATCCTTTCAATATTTGGAATTTTTTAACAATAGGTATTTATAGAAACGAGAGAATTCTGTCGGAAAATGACAAATTTTTGCACTCATTATTTAATCTGAGCTCTATACCTAGAGAGCACCAAACAAGATTCTACCTCACATTCCATCTAGCCTTCTTCTTAGGACATTTTGCTATTTGCTTTGACTTCCTTGGACTAGACTCAGAAATCATACCTTTATTCTACCTGGGATAATTAATGCATTAATTTTGTGAACTCTTGTAAGGGTTATCTTGAGTTAGCTTCAAAGGTGAGTACAAAGTTCCTTGTAGCTTTTGACATGTTATTCAGCCTCCCCTCCAGGCTGCCTCTCTCTCTTTGTCCTGATTTCAAAAGCATGCAATACACCCCACTCCATTCAGCACCACTTTCCAACCCATGCTCAATAAATAAAATGATCATACAAATCTAGAAAGCTTCAGATAAAGTCAACAAAGTTATCTTTGTGTCTGTTGCCTAAGAACCTACCAAGGGATAGATGGTCCCCAGAAAGTTGAGCCCCAGTTGTTGCTTGAGGCTTTGGGGGTTGAGAGGAGAGCTTGCTATAGCAACATATGAAAGTCCTTCTAAAATAGATCAGGATGTTTTGACAAATTGATGGAATCTATGACCTCTATCTCAGAAAAAAAATTATATTAATGTACAAAATAAAATACATTAATTTCAAAGGAAATTAATATATTTTAATAAAGTTGACAAAGAATAAAGAAAAAATCAATACTACCTATTAAGACTCTGGAATATACTCTGTCTAATCTACTTTACTTGATGGAGGAATCATATAGGTAAAACATATGAATCTGATTAAAAAAGGAAAAGAACATAACTAAATTATCAATATCAAAAATAAAAAGGGTGAACTGACCACCAATGAGAAGGAAATTAAAGAGATAATTTAGAGTTACTTGGCTGAACAGTATGCTAATAACTTGAACAACCTAAGTGAAATGGATGAATATTTAAAAAATACTAATTTCCCAGAAAAACAAAAGAGGAAATACCATACTTAAATAACTCCATTTCTGAAAAATAAATTGAAGAAACCATCAATAAACTCCCTAACAAAAAGTCTCCAGGTCCTGATGCTGATGGATTTACAAGTGAATTCTACTGAACATTTAAGTTGCAATTTTTTTTGCTTTTATGCTTTATTTATTTTATATTATTAAAATAATCTTGTTGTAAAAGTGATCATAAACCTCTTCCCCCCCAAAAAAGATAGAGAACCCTCAAGAATAGCGAGAGGGAAGTAAAGTGAACTTGAGTTTTTGTTCAGATTCCAGTGACTTGCCTCTCAGATGAGTTGCCTTCTTTATATTATGTCCACCAGAGAATTTGCTTTGATATCTTTTCCCACAGTCACCATTACTAGCTATATTTTCCTCCATCCTATTCTTTCCCACTCTCATTTATTTTATTCTCACTTTCCGCTCACCCTTCCCTGCTCAGAGGTGATCTGATTAGGCTCTCCCACAATCTTGCCTCTCCTGTCACCCCACTTATCCCATCCCTTTTCTCTCATTTTTCCACTGGGGTGAGACAGATTTCTATAACCTTTTCGGTGTGTTATTTCCTCTCTGAGCCATTTCACATAAGAATAAAGGTTCACTCATTCCCCCTTATTCCCCCTTTCTTTCCCCCATTCCACTCCATTGCAAAAGCTTTTTCTTGACCCTTCTTTTTTTTAGGTTTTTGCAAGGCAATGGGCTTAAGTGGCTTGCCCAAGGCCACACAGCTAGGTAATTATTAAGTTCTGAGGCCAGATTTGAACTCAGGTACTCCTGACTCCAGGACAGGTACTCTATCCACTGCACCAACTAGCCACCCCTTGCCCCTTCTAAGTAAAATATTTTAGCCCATTCTTCCTCTTCTTTTCATTCTCCCCAGTACTTTCATTTTTCACCCACTGGTTCCATCTTTATACTATATTATAACATTATATTTAATT
The DNA here is from genome assembly GCF_037893015.1 of Macrotis lagotis. Taxonomy (NCBI): domain Eukaryota; kingdom Metazoa; phylum Chordata; class Mammalia; order Peramelemorphia; family Peramelidae; genus Macrotis; species Macrotis lagotis. The sequence goes on along the minus strand of NC_133660.1, from coordinate 208,380,103 downwards.
CCGTCCCATGCCTTATATATGATCCTTCTAATTGCTCTTATAAATGAAAAGGTTCATATAAGTTATCATATCTTCTTCCTATGCAGTAATACACAGCAGTTCAACATAATTAAGTTCCTCATAATTAGTCCTTCTGGTTCACCCCCTCTCTGCTTCACTTGAGTCCTGTACTTGGAGATCAAATTTTCTTTTCATCTCTGATCATTTAAACAGGAAAGTTTGAAAGTTTGAAAGTATTCTGTTTCATCTTCTGAAAGAGGATGTTCACTTTTTCTAGGTGGTTGATTCTCCATTGTAAACCAAGCTCCTTTGTCTTCCAGAATATCATATTCCAAGCCCTATGATGCCTTAATGTAGATGCTGCCAAATCCTGCATAATCCTGGCTATACAACCACAGTAGTTGAATTGCTTGTTTCTGGAAGATTTTAGTATTTCTCTTTGATTTGGGGGTTTTGGAATTCAGCTATAATATTCCTGGGAATTTTTCTTTTGGGATCTCTTTCAGAAGGTGATTGGTGAATTCCCTCAATTTCTATTTTTCCCTCTGTTTCTAGGATCTCAACCATTTTTGCTGCATTATTTCTTGAAAAATGAAGTCTAGGCTCTTTTCCTGGTCATGACTTTCAGGTAGCCCAATAATTATTAAATTATCTCCCCTGGATCTTTTTTCCTAGGACAGTTGTTTATCCAATGAGATACTTCATATTTCTTCTAATTTTTTTTATTATTTCTTATTGTTTTATTGTTCCTTGATTTCTCACAAAGTCATCAGCCTCCTTTAGTTCCATTCTACCTTTGAAGGAGTTATTTTCTTCAGAGAGCTTTTTTATATCCTTTTCCAACTGGCCAAGTCTGATTTTTAATGCATTCTTCTCCTCATTTCCCTTTTGGGTTGCTTTTTTTATCCATTTGGACCAAATTTGTTTTTAACATGTTATTTTCTTCAGTATTTTTTGCTTTTCATTCACCAAGCTGATACTTATTTTTCATGATCTACCTGCCTTGCTCTCATTTCTCTTCCCATTTTTTCCTTTACCTCCATTACTTGTTTTTCAAAGCCTTTTTCGAGCTCTTCTTTTGCCTGGGCCCATTTTCTATTTCTCTTGGAGGCTTTGGATACAGAAGCTTTAACTTTGTCATCTTCTGAATGTCTATTTTGATCCTCCAATGGACCAAAGTAATTTTCTATGGTCAGATTCTTCTGTTTCTATTATTTTCTCATTTCTTCAGCCAATGACCAATTAACAGCACTTCCAAGGCTTTGTTGGGTTTCGGGGACACCCCACAGGGAACTTAATTCTTCCAAGGTATTATGAGAGTTTCTGACTGCTCTCTTGCCTGTGTTTCAGCCTGTGGATCACCATAGGCCCTCCCCTCTGCCCTGGAGATGTGAGGAAAGTCCCTGCTCTGCTATAGTATTATAGGATCCCAGACTGCAACCTGGATTTGAGTATGGGCAAACAACATAGTCTTACCCCAGGGAGAGCAGAGAGACCTCTGCAATCTCTCCCCACCCCCTTAGCATCTGTGGGCTGGGAACTTTGGAAGGGCTGAGTGGCTCCACTGATCCCTGCTTCAGGTTCTCACCACAGGGCCACTCTGAGGCCCTGCTCATTTTGGTGCTATAGAGTTCTCTCACCTTCTTTTCAAGCTGTCCTCAGTGATTCCTGGGCCAGGAGGTCTAGAAACTGCCCCCTCTGCCACAGACCCAGGCACCTTCAAGAATCTAGGAGCCTCATAGTCTGTTCCTAGAAGGAATTGGTGTGCTCCAGCTTGGCTACCATATGGTTGCTCTACAATTCATTCCAAATCCAGTCCCAGTGAAACAGACCTTTCCTGGGGATTTTCTAAGTTGTCTTAAATGACAAAATTGTATCCCTCAGTTTTCTATGAGACCTTCCCCTTTAAATTTTGGCTATTGTCATAATTTGATGGCTTTTGGAGTTTTTTGGGGAATGAGTTTCCCAGAATTCATGCCTTCACACTGCCTCTTGGCTCTGCCCCTTAAGGAACAATTAATTCATATTCTACATTAACTATTTTTAAAAAGAGGAGAAAAAAGGGTTCTGTCAAACTCTTTTTATGACACCAACATGATGCTGATACCCAAACCTGGAAAAACCAAATCAGACAAAGAAAATTGCAGACAAATCTCTCTAATGGATATTGAAGTAAAAAATCTTTAATAAAATTTTAGCAACAAGACTAAAGCAAGTTATCACTGGTATAATGCACCATGATCAAGTAGGATTTATATAGGCAGGGATTGTTCAATATTAGGAAAACACTCAACAGAAATCATATGATTATCTAAATATATGCTGAAAAAGCCTTTGATAAACTGTAACATCCATTCGTATTAAAAACACTAGAAAGTTTAGAAATAAATGGCATTTTCTTTAAAATAATAAATATTATCTATCTAACACTATCAATAAATATTCTATCTATTGGGACTAAATTCAGAGCATTTCCAATAAAAACATGGGTGAAACAAAGATGTTCATTATCACCATAACTATCCAATATAGTATGAGAAATGCTAGCTGTAGCAATAAGAGAAGAAAATGAAATGGAAGGAATCAGAATTAACAGTGAGGAGACAAAACATTCACTCTTTGCAGAATATATGATGGTAGAGGTTTTCACTAATACAATCAATGCTGCCAAAATTAAAAGGAAAGCAGAAAGCTGGGAAAAATCAACTAGAAGTTCTGATAAAAGTCTCATTTCTAAAATATATAGAGAATTGCATCAGATTTATAAGGTTATAAGTCATTTCCCAATTGATCAATGGTCAAAGGACATAGATAGTTTTCAAAAGAAAAAATTGAAGTCATTTATAATCATATAAAAAATACTCAAATCATTATTGGAGAAATGCAAATTAAAAGAATGATGAGATATCACTTCTGACCTATCAGTTTGGCCAAGATGAGAAAAAAAGGAAAATAATAAATGTTGGAGAGGTTATGGAAGCATTGGGACATTGATTCATTGCTGGTGGAGTTATAAATGGAACCAACCATTCCAGAGAGCAATATGGAACTATCGCCAAAGAGCAATAAATCTATACTTTCCAAACCCAATAATTCTAATTCTAGGCCTAGATCCAGAAAAAAATCATAAAATGGGAAAAGTTCCACAATATTTCAAAAATATTCATTGGAGCTCTTTTTTGTAGTGGCAAAGAATTGGAAATTGAGGGGAAGCTCCTCCATTGGAGAATGGTTAAACAAGTTATGGTATATGAATACTATGAAATATTATTGTTGCATAAAAAAATTATAAATGGTCAAGCTCTAGATAAACATGGAATGAATTACAGGATCTGATGCTGAGCAAAGGGAGCAGAACCAGGAGAACAATGGAGACATTAACAACAACATCATGGCATGATCAACCTTGATGGAAGCAGCTCCTCTCAGCAGTTGAGAAAGCTACAGCAACCATATTAAAATGGCTATGTATACAATGTTAATCCCATCTAGAGGAAGAAATATAAATGAAACAAAACAAAATTAAAAAAGCAACTCTTCAGAATCTGGTTAACACACTATGAAAATTATCTCTTATGTATCTCTTTCCCTTAATCCTAATTCCTCATACCAAAATGACTAATATGTAAACATGTTTATCACAAATATATGTGTACAATGCTAGCCTGATTGTTCACTGCTGAGGGGAAGAGGGTGGGAAGGGAGGGTTTAAGGAAATTTTATAACTTAAAAATATACATGGGCATAGTAATGAAAAAATAAATTAATAAATAAAATTTTAAAAAAGAAACACTACATTTGAAAATTGTTTCCCAGATTTATGCATTCTTTCTAATCTTAGTTGCCTTAGATTTATTTGTGAAAAAAAGTTCTAACTTAATGTAGTCAACACCATCCATTTTGCAATTTATATTTCTCTGCATTCCCTAGCTGATCATAAATTTTGCCCCTCTCCATAGATACAATGGATTGATTTTTCCCTTGTTCCCTAAATTAGTCCAAATATATCCTCTATATCCAAATCCTATAACCTTTTTTGCCAAACTTTCTAATTTTCTCAGTAATTTTTGTCAGTGTGTTCTTATCTCAGAAGAGAGAGTGTCTTGAGCAATAGATTCTTATAGTCATTTGCAACTGTTTCCTTTGTTTCTACTCTATTCCCTGATCCACTTCTCTATTTCTTAGTCAGTATCAGATAGTTTTAATGACTTTAAAATATAGCTTTCATTTTGATATGGCTAGGCCATCTTTCTTTGCTTTTTTATTAATTCCCTTGATATTATTCACCTTTTGTTTCTTCAGATGAATTTTGTTACATTTTTATAGTTCTATATGATAATTTTGGTTATTTGGTATAGCATTGAACAAGTAATTCAATTAACATAGAATTGTCAAATCTGTGCATAGGCAACATGTGGACTGCATAGGCAACACTTTTGAATTATTGCATAGGCAATTAATTAGGGACCACATCCCTGCCCTAGAACTCCCAGTACCCTAGGAGCAGAGCTCAACTCATAAAATGAACATGAAACCAAAATGAACCTGTACCATAGAAAGCTACTGTTTAGATAGAGATGATGAAACTGTCATCTCAGAAGGTGAAAACAGTGACAAATTGCATGCAATTTATGTCTCAAAGGAGTTTATGAATTGACTTCAAATCCAAAATCTCATTGAAGAGCATTAAAAGGAATTTAAAAATTAAAGAAGAGAGGAAGAAGAAAAATGTAAAAAAGAAATGAGAGTCATGCAGGAGAATAATGAAAAATTGACTGAAGAAATCAGTTTCTTTAAAAGTAAAAATGATCAGCTGGAATAAGAATGCAACTCATTGAAAAATAAAATGGATCAACAAGAAAAGAAAAACAACTCATTTAAAATTAACCATCTAAGGAAATACAACAGCTAAATGAAGAAACTAAACCCTTAAAAATTACAATTAGACAAAAGGAAACGAATTACCCAAAGAAACACCAAGATTCCTTTAAAAAAAGACTAAAAAGATAGAAAAATGTAAGCTTGTAAGAAAAAAAAACTGGAAAATAGTTACAGGAGAGATAATTAAGAAACTATTGGTCTTCCTGAAAGCCTCAAAGAAATTTAAGAAAATATCTTTCAATAGAAAATTGCCTCAATATCCTAGAACAAGAGTATCGAAGACTATTTTAGTTCTTGAAAGCATCTACAGAACAACTACAGAAAGAAACCACAGAATAAAAACTTCAAAGAATAATGTAGCTAAATTCCAAAATTCTCAACTAAAGGAGAAAATAATGCAAACAGTCAAAAGAATCAATTTAAAGGGCAGCTAAGTGGTTCAGTGGATAGAGCACTGACCCTGGAGAGAGAGGACCTGAGTTCAATTAGGCCTCAGATACTTTATAATTGCTTGGTTGTATGACCTTGGGCAAGTCACTCAAACCCCAATGTATTAAATAAATAAAAGTAAATTTTAAAAGAACCAATTTAAATATTAAGAAAACAATCAGAATTAGACAGGACTTATAACTTTCAACATTAAAGGATCTGAGGGCCTGGAATATTGTATTCGGAGGGCAAAAGACCCTGGATTACAACCAAGAATTAACTACCACCTAAAATTCAGAATATTCTTTCAGGGGGACAAATGAATTTTTTTTAAATTAAAGATTTTATATATTGTGTGTTTTACAATTTCCCCCAATCTAAGTTCCCTGCCCTCACCCACCCAAAGAAAGCAATTTGTCGGTTATGACATTGTTTCCATGTTGAACATTAATCCAAATTGAGTGTGATGAGAGAGAAATTATATCCTTAAGGAAGAAACATAAAGTAAAAGAGATAACAACATCAGACAATAAGATATCAGGCTTTTTTTTTTTAATTAAAGGGAATAGTCCTTGAACTTTGTTCAAACTCCATTGTTCTTTATCTGCATACAGATGGTATTCTCCACTGCAGACAGACTAAAATTGCCCCTGATTGTTGCACTGATAGAATGAGCAAGTCCATCAATTTTGATCATCACCCCCATGTTGCTGTTAGGAGGTGCAGTGTTATTCTGGTTCTGCTTATCTTGCTCAGCATCAGTTCATGCAAATCCCTCCAGGCTTCCCTGAATTCCCATCCCTCCTGGTTTCTAATAGAACAATAATTTTCTATGACATACACATAGCAAGGTTTGCTAAGCCATTCCCCAATTGAAGGATATTTACTTGATTTCCAATTCTTTGCCACCACAAACAGGGTTGCTATGAATATTTTCATACAAGTGATGTTTTTACCCTTTTTCATCATCTCTTCAGGGTATAGACACAGTAGTGGTATTGCTGGGTCAAAGTGTATGCACATTGTTGTTGCCCTTTGGTCAGAGTTCCAAATTTCTCTCCAAAAAGGTTGGATGAGTTCACAGCTCCACCAACAGTGTAATAGTGTCCCAGATTTCCCACAACACTTCCAACAATAATCATTATCCTTTCTGGTCATATTGGCCAGTCTAAGAAGTGTGAAGTGGTACCTTAGAGAAGCTTTAATTTGCACTTCTCTAATAACTACTGATTTAGAGCAATTTTTCATATGACTATGGATTGCTTTGATCTCCTTATCTGTAAATTATTTTTGCATATCCTTTGACTATTTGTCAACTGGGGAATGGCTTTTTATTAAAAAAAATATGACTCAGTTCTCTGTATATTTTAGAAATGAGTCCTTTGTCAAAAACATTAGTGATAAAGATTGTTCCAAGTTTATTCCATTTCTTTTGATCTTGTTTACAGTGGTTTTATCTGTGCAAAAGATTTTTAATTTAATGTAATCAAAATCATCTAGTTTGTTTTTTAGTGATGTTCTCCATCTCTTTCTTAGTCATGAACTGTTCTCCTTTCCATAGATCTGACAGGTAAACTAGTCCTTGATCTTTTAATTTGACTATAGTAATTTTTTTATGTCTAAATCTTGTATCCATTTGTATCTTATCTTGGTAAAGGGTGTGAGGTGTTGGTGTAATCTAAGTTTCTTCCATACTTACTTCCAGTTTTGCCAGCAGTTTTTATCAATGAGAGAGTTTTTATTACAATAGTTGGACTCTTTGGGTTTATCAAACAGCAGATTACAATAATCGTCTCCTGCTATTGCACCTAGTCTATTCCAAGGGTCAACCATTCTATTTCTTAGCCAATACCAGATAGTTTTGCTGACTGATGTTTTATAATATAATTTTAGATCAGGTAGGGCTAAACACCCTTCTTTTGCACTATTTTTCATTAAATCCCTGGAAATTCTTGATTTTTTATTTCTCCATATGAATTTACTTACAATTATTCTAACTCATTAAAGTAATTTTTTTGGAATTTTGATTGGTAGGGCACTAAACAGGTAGTTAAGTTTTGGTAGAATTGTCATTTTTATTATATTAGCTCTACCCATCCATGAGTAGTTGATATTTGCCTAGTTATCTAGATCTGGTTTAATTTGGGTGAGAAGTGTTTTTTTAATTATTTTCAAAATGTTTCTGAGTGTACTTTGGCAAATAGACTGGCAGGTATTTTATATTGTCCGAGGCTACTTTGAATGGGATTTCTCTTTCTAGTTCTTCCTGCTATATCTGGCTAATCATATATAGAAAAGTTGAGGATTTATGAGGGTTTATTTTATATTCTAAAAATCTGCTAAAATTGCTAATTGTTTAGATGATTTCTTGGGATTCTCTAGGTAGACCATCATGTCACCTGCAAAGTGTGAGAATTTGTTCTGTTCTTTTCCAATTGTAATTCCTTCAATTTCTCTTTCTTCTCTTAAGTGCTGAAGCTATACTTTCTAATACTATATTGAATAATAGCGGTGATAATGGGCATTCTTTTTTTCACCCCTGATCTTATTGGGAATGCCTCTAGCCTCTCCCCATTGAATATAATAATTGTTGATGGTTTCAAATTGATACTGGTAATAATTCTAATGAACAGTCCATTTATTCTTAAACTCTCTAGTGTTTTTATAGGAATGGGTGCTGCATTTTGTCAAAAGATTTTTCAGCATGTTTTGATATGATCATATAATTTCTGATAGGTTTGTGGTTGATATAATTGAGTATACTAACAGTTTTCCTAATATTGAACCAACCCTGCATTCCTGGGACAAATCCTACTTGATCATAATGCATTATCCCAGTGATAACTTGCTGTAATTGTTTTGCTAAGATTTTATTTCAGATTTTTGCACCTATATTCATCAGGGAGAGAGGTCTATAATTTTTCTTTCTCTATTTTAACTCTTCCTAGTTTTGGTATCAGCACCATATTGGTTTCATAGAAAGAGTTAGGCAGAGTTACAACTTCCCCTATTTTTCCAAAGAGTTTATATATAATTAGAAAGAATTGTGCCTTAAATGTTTGGTAGAATTCACTTGTGAATCCATCAGGCACCAGAGATTTTTTCTTAGGGAGTTCAATGATGGCTAGCTGAATTTCTTTTTACTGAGATAGGGTTGTTTAGGTATTTAATCTCCTCTTCATTTAACCCGGGCAACTTATATTTTTGTAAATATTCATCTATTTCACTTAGATTGTCAAATTTATTGGCTTAGAGTTGGGCAAAATAGTTTTGAATTATTACTTTAATTTCCTCCTCATTGATGGTGAGTTCACCTTTTTCATTTATGATACTAGTAATTTGGTTTTCTACTTTCTTTTTTTTAATCAAATTAACCAGAGGGTTATCAATTTTATTGGTTTTTTCATAAAAACAACATTTGGTTTTATTCCTTAATTCAATAGGGTTTGTTTTGCTTTTGATTATATTAATTTATCCTTTAATTTTCTGAATTTCTAATTTGATATTTAATTGGGGATTTTTTAATTTGTTCTTTCTCTAATTTTTAGTTGCACATTTATTTCATTGATTTCCTGTTTTTCTAGTTTATTAATTTATTCATGTAAGCACTTAAAGATATAATATATCCCCTGACAGCCTCTTTGAGTGAATCCCATAGGTTTTGGTAAGTTGTTTCATTATTGTCATTATCTGGGATAAAATGATTAATCGTTCTAAAATGTTCTAAAATGATTAATTGTTTGACCTGTTCTCTAGGTCAGTGAATTTGCTGATGAAGTAATTTACATTTTCTTTTATTTTTTTCTAATTTTTGATTTTTAAGAAACTCTTGCTGTCTCATGAAGTCATTAGTTTCCACAGACTCCATTCTTTTTTTTTTAGAGAGGAGTTTTCTTCATTTTCCTTTTGCAACTCCTTTTCCAATTGGTCAATTATACTTTTGAAAGATCTTTCCATTTGACCAATTGAGGTTTTGAAAGAATTATTTTCTTTATGCATTTTCCCAAATGAGAATCTGAGAGAAGTATTCTCATTTTGTATTTGTCCAGTTGAGGACTGAGTGATTTATTCTCATTTTGTATTTGTCCAATTGTATTTTCTAATGATTTATTTTCCTGTTGCAAGGTGTTAATTGTCTCTCCCAAATTTTCAAATTGATTTTCAAACTCCTTCCTGATTTCTTGAAGGAAGTCTTCCTGTGCTGGAGACCAGATCATATTCTCCTCGGAGGTTCTAGATCTCTCTGAGTTAGGGTCTTTTCGTTCCAAGAATTTTTCTATGAATCCATCTTTCCACCGACCTTTCTTCATTTTACTAAACCTTGAGTTTGGGAGGGGCTGGTTCACAGAGGTTTGGTGTTTGGATCCCAAGAGGCTTTCCTCACTTGAGTGTATTTTCTCCAGCTGACCAGTAGGAGGTGCTGGTTGCTTTCTCTTGAGTTTCTGTGATCTTGATTGATGCCTACTCCCTTAGCCTGAAGGGAGTGATTGAAGCAGTTAAATACTTTTGGCTTCAATTAGTAGTGGTCTTTACCCTGGGGTAAGGTCATCCCTCTCCCTATTATAAGCTGGGCTGGTTCTTCTGCTCATATACCTGTGCCTGGGGTAGAAGTAGTGCATAATTGTTTTGTTCTGGGAAGAGCCTCAGCTGCAATGGAAGTATGGACTCAGATTTCTTCAGACCAGAGGAGCCCAGGGATGGTGTCTGCAGCTCTCTTTCACTGGAATTCTCCTCCCAGCCCTGTTGGCAAGCTCCAGAGGGTCAGCACCAACACCAATGCCTCTGCTCCCTAGTTGACCCAAGCCCCGTGGTCGACCAGATTCTAGCCTGGCTCATCAAGCAGGTCTGGCTCTTGGACCCTCAGGCTCCCATGCTCCAAGCCAGCAGCTAATCAGGCTGATCTATGGCTGATCGGCCTTCTGAGCCTGGACTCACCCATGGCTGTGGAAGACAAATCCTGAGGTAGATATTCTTTCTCTTGGCTTTTCCTTCTGGGTTTTGTGTGTCAAATTTCTTTTATGAGGTTTGTTTTGTATCATAGATGGGGAAAGATCAGGAGACTTTAGAACTTAGCCTGTCTTCTCTCCTCCATCTTGGCTGGAAGTCCAAAAAATGAATATTCAACGAAATAGAGGACTTCCTAATTTTCTGATAAAAAGACCAGAACTGTATAGAAAATTCAATCTTCCAATAAAAGACTTTAGAGAAGCATAAAAAGATAAAAGGAAAGAGAGAAAAAATTCTAGTAAAGAACATTAAACTGTATATATATCCCTACAAGAAAATATACTTGTAGTACTAGAGAACTTTATTTCTCATAGGATAGTTAGAGAAATGCTATGACTATCAGATGACCATAAAACTGCTGATCCATTACCCAATACCTTAGTGAATAAGGGTTTAATATAATTGCTCTCTTCCTGGCAGGGTATGACCAGCTCCCCCAAATAATTACAATAGAATAATTATCAAAGATTTTTTTAAAGAGCAAATAACAGATCATTACAACATGATGGTAACACGTTTTTCTTCATCTTTTCCTTTATCATTAGAAATAATTCTGATTAAATTTCCACATTGAATTACACATGAATACATTCCCAGATGATACACGTTTGTGTATATACATACATACATACATACACACACACACACACACACACACATATACACATATATTTCTTTTGGATGAAACACTCTTGTCAGTTATGTCCTAATTTTCAGTAAAGATTACCCAAAATAGCCTTAAATGATTTTCCTTTCAAAACCTCGAAGTTAACAAGTTCTTCATTTTCTTAATTCATATATGTTTCTTATTTTCATCAGGGTATTTCTAATCTCCGTACTTTTTAGCTTATGAAAGAATTTGTCATTATTAACCATCATAACTATTAAAAATCTGAAAATTTTGTGACTTAGTCAAATGTATTGCCTTAGTATCCTATAGAATAGTAAAATTAAAGAAACTTTCTTTGTATTCCTAGCCTCCAAATTTTAAATAGAAATAGTACAATAAATTCTGACTCATTTTAAAGATCAAATTAGGAAAGACATATTTCACTTACAATGTAACTGAAACTGAATTCAATTATTCCTGAATCTATAATCCAAATTGTATTACAAAAAGTACCAATTTTTTTATTTAAATACCCTAGTGTTATATCTAACACAAATGCTATACATAATAAACATTGCACATTATGGGCTTTACCGTTTCTAGTCAATTCACTGGAAGAAATTACAAAAGTGGCCATCTAATGTAAACTTTTTAAACTAATCCAATTCCCTTTTAAGACAAATCTCATTGTGGTTAAAGGATCCCAGGAGACACTGCATAGTTTATGAATTGACGGGGATTCACAGGTTATCTATTGATTCATAGTTTTCTATGCTCTTTTCTTGTTTTACATTGATTTTCAAATCAATTTTCAAAACTTCCAAAATTAATCTTTCTACTTATGCAAAGACAAACATGCTTTATATGTTCTATTTTAAACATCTTCCATAAATTTAATATACCTCACATGTTTCAAAAACTCAACCTTCTCTATGCCTTTCCATTTTTTCTAGATACATTATAGTTATTATTGTTTATTATTGTTTATTATTATTATTATTATTATTATTATTATCTAAATACTTTAAACACATTATTCAGATTACCAGATTCTCCAACTTGCATTTTCCCCTCAATATACTGTCTCTATTTGCGACTCTATTCATTCCATTTTTTTTCTGATTTTAGCATATTTTGTTCATGACCAGATAAAATGACTAATTTAACTTTTACAGTTCTATAAGCAATTTTTTAAATACATAATTTTACTTATCACAACATAATTCCTCCTCTTAATTTTGTCACAATTCAAATATTCCTCAAAGATAGACACCTCATAAATTCTTTGTACGTGTTTCTAGCCCTTTATGAAAATCTGTAACAGCTTACAAATAAAAAACTTACAAAAAGAGCAAAAAAAACTTATTCAATCTATTTTCTTAATTGTATGGCAATTGCTAAACATTTCTTTAAGTTTAGGTCATAGAAAATTAAGAGAAACATTCTATGAATTATTGAAAGATATATTTGCAGGGATCAAAGTATGATATTAGCTTGCATGATTTTAAAATAACAAACTAAATTATTTCTTACATTTTATCATTTTTCTAATGAGATAGAGAAGCCTTGAAATTGCTGGCATAATACCAAGAATAGGATGGGTCTTAGATTATACAGAAATTGAACTTGACTTTGAAGAAAATAAAAAAGCTGTGAGAAGGGAAAAAATATGGGTAGGGATAAATTCCCAGCAGTATATTCAAGTAAAGAATGGGAATAATCTTCCCCTTTTCAAGATAACAATTTCCAGGGAAATTTTACTGTTGTCACCAAACTAAATTGTTGGTATGGGGGGACAAGGGAGGAGGGAATGTAGGTTAACCCAATTATCTCCTAATATAGAACTGTGGAAAGAAGACAGTGAAAATGAAGTTTGGAGTAGGGAATAGCCATCCACAATTCAGAGATAGGTGTCACAGAGACATATGCACTAAGACATTTTATCAGTGATGAAAAAAAAATCTCATTAGAGTTTATGTTTTGGATTTTGCCAACTATATACGTACCTGCAGGATTGGTAATCTCTCATGATCCACTAAATAGTGATAAGGCTATGCAAAAACAATTCAAAAGTTGGATTAACAGAATTTGGAATCTTAAATTTAATAAGAATGCATGCCAAGAATAGCAGCTCCCTCAGTAGAGGAAAGTAGGCACATTGTGTGGCATTTATCAGAGTGGTTGATCTCTCTAAGCTTCTCATAGTCCCCTTGTGGATATGGGGCAAGCAGTTGCCCTGGAGGTGGGGATGTCTATGCACCATCTTAGATATAGTATCTGCAAATTTCTGGGCTAGAGTCCAAAATAAAGCAAGTGGAGATAAGAATGGTTGTATTTCCCCAAGAGAACTCAAATTGTAATGTTTTAGATAAAGTAAAGTTTAAGAGTTGGGGAATATTAAATCCAGGACAAGTTTCAGAACTACCTACTTCTGCCTAGCAGCCTCCTTGTGAACCAGTGAAAAGGTGGGGGTGGGTTCTGGTGGGCAAGGAGGTTATGAGGCTCCCAATAAGTTCTACTGAAAGACAATAAAAAAAGTCAAGTTGCCAATTTACATTTTAATTTAGAGATCCAATGTTTTTGACCATTTCAGGATATATTGAGGCCAGGCAATGGTATAAGGGCAGAAAAAAAGGTGCCTTTGATTGATTTTACTAGCTCCAAATTTTTCCATTGTTCTAAATAGCTCAAAAGAGAAATCTTTGGGAGTTGAAATCTTCATTTCTTGCCATTTGATCTTTCCCTGTTTCTCAAGGAGAAGGGAAAGAGAAAAAATGTTGTGACTTTGTAGAAGTCTTCCCTTCTGATAAAGTCCCAATCAGTTTGGTCCAATACACTTTCTATTGGTTTCCTGAAACTGAAAGCAACCACCATCTGTGAAAAGTTGGGGCTTTCCAGGGGTCTACCACGGAGCAGAGAATGGGATGAGAGACAGGGATGAATTGGAAAATAAAGAGGAAAGCAGCTACCTCCCTTAGGCTGAAAAAGCTTCTTAGGACTCACAAAGAGAATTCCACTTAGTTCCATATTTTCATCACCAAAAGATGTTAATGTAAGGGACCTAGAAAGGTTCTAGGGACATGTCCTGGTTCACAAATGACTGTGAGAGAACTAACATAGGAATTTGTTTCAGGTAGCCTTTCTTAAATTAAGTTCTGAGAGTCAAGGAAAGAATTGGTTTAAAATAGTGATTGACTATAAGGAGAAAGGGGATTGCTTCTAAAGATATATTTTGGACCTTGGATTGAGTTGAGAGAAAGGGACAAGTAAGGGGATCTTAAAGATAATCGTGCACAGTTGTGCTCAATCAGAGAAGACAGTCATACTGATGTCAGTGTACAAAAACATGCATATGTTAGGTATTCTCATAGATCTCTTTCCACACAAAGTGAACTGCTATAATATCAAAGTTAACCCTATCATTTCAAAGTCAGTTAACCCCATCAATTCCACACTTTAGTTAACAAGGGTAGAGGTGCTACGGTTGGAGTACTATAGGAACAAAATAAGAGAATGATCTTGATATTTTTTGTTAAGAAGTATAGATGGAGTGCTATAGGGATGGAAGGACAGTGTACTTAGAGAGACTGGTTGTGCTTTACTTGATGCTTTGGTTACAATTGTGATTGGGGGAGTGGTATCAAGGGTTTATGAAATGATTTTGCTTTTCATGATGTTTTGATTCATGAGGATTATACATCCATGGAAGGTACTTGAAAATAGAATTTTGATGACATGTTATATTATATATATATATATATCATATAATTATATCATATACATTATCATATACGTTATATCCTATTAATGTTATTTATGACTCTTGAGAACTGTTTTTCTAATTGGAATGAAGAGGGGAGTATACGTAGACAGTGACTATGAGATAATGTTACTTATTAATCAAATCAATCAATCAATATTTGAGAAAAGTTCTTCTATCATGACAGATAAAATGAGTATATTTTGAAAGAAGGGTTGTAGTTACAAGATAGGATTGTAACAATAAAGACATGAAAAGAAAGATTATACTAGAAAGAGGCTAGGCATAGAGGATAAATAATACTACATGAAGAGGGATAGAGACTTATTATAGTATAGAGGAAATAAGAGATCGTATGGACATTAAGCAAATCCTACTCTCAAAAGATTTGACCCAAAAAGCAAATTGTGTACATTTTCAAATGGGCTTAAAAATCTGTCCTACCCTACAGGGTAGTAAAGTGGTAAAGGTAAAGAAAAGTAAAGAAGAGACTGATAAAAGAGAAGGTGAAAATAAAAGTAAAGTTAAAGTTAAAAAGAAAAAAATTATTTATACTAAATAAAAATCTACATATACCAGACTCTCACCATGGGGAGGAGGGAAAGAATGTAGGGTGATAGAAAATGTTTAACTCATAAATTTGCAAATAGAACAATTTTGAAAAACTAATGTAGCATGTAATTGGAAAAATAAAATAAAATTACAATTAAAAAAGTAGCACTTTATTTGATGTTCTAGAGTTCTCTAAATATACCCTCATATTTTCTAGAGTTATCTAAGTATAACATCATATCATCTGTATCTGAATCATCTGTCTATTCCATTTCCTTGAGCTTCTTTTTCTTCTCTCATTGCTCACCCTAAGGTTTCTAATAAAACATTGAATTATAATGGTCATAATAATTATCCTTGTTTCAGCTCTGATCTTATTGGAAATGCTGCCGATTTATTCTATTACATATGATGTTTACTGATGGTTTATGTATATACTGCTTATCATTTTAAGGAAAATTCCATTTAGTCCTATGTTCTCTAAAGTTTTTATTAGGAATGGGTGCTGTAGTTTGCCAAAGCCTTTTTCAGCATCTTATGGGATAATACAATTTCTGTTAATTTTGTTATTAATATGGCCAATTATGCTGATTTCTCTAATGTCAAATCATCCCTGCATAATTAGCATAAATAATACCTGGTTATGAGCTATTATCCTAGTTAAAACTTGTAATCTCTTCACTAAAATTTTATTTAAAAATTTATCTTTCTTTTGGCTCTTTCTGGTATAGGTATCAGGACAATATTGGTTTCATATGAGGAATTTGGAATAACTACTTTTTCACCTATTTTTTCAATTAGTTTTATATATAATTGGAATTAATTGTTCTTTAAAGATTTTATAGAATTCACTTGTTAATCCATCTGATCCAGGAGATTCCTCCCCCCCCCCACAGGGAGTATATTGATGACTTCATCAATTTTTTTTCTGAAATGGGATAATATAAATATTTTTATTTCCTCCAGCTTATCTTGACATTTTATTTTTGGTTAAATATTCATCTATTTTACTTATGTTGCCAAGTTTTTTGACATACAGTTAGAGAAAATAGCCCTGAATTATCACTTTAATTTCCTCTGCATTGGAGGGGAATACACCCTTTTCATTTTTTTTAATATCAGAACTTTTTAGATAAAAATTAGCCAAAGGTTGCTCTATTTGGATCCCCCCCATAAAATAAATTCTTAGTTTTATTTATTGGTTCATTAATTTTCTTACATTCAGCTTTGTTAATTTCTCCTTTGATTTTTATAATTTCTAATTTGTTATTTAATTGGGGATTTTTAATTTGCTTTTATAGATTTAATATATAAAAGCATTTGGGTATAAAACAAAAACTAATTGCCATAAATTTGCTTTGGTCATATCCTACATATTTAATTATGAGGCATTATCGTTGTCATTGTCTTGAATGAAATTGTGTGATCACTTCTATGATTTGGTATGTGATCCACACATTCTTTAAAATTAAAATGTTTAGTTTCCAAATAATGTTCAGTTTACTTTTCCATTACCATTTATTAAATGTAATTTTTATTTCATCATGATCTGAAAAGGATGCATTTAATACTTCTGCTTTTCTGAATTTGATTGTGAGGTTATTAATACCCTAATTCTTGGTCAATTTTTTGTGTAGTTACCATGTACTACAAGAAGAAGATATATCCCTTTCTATTCTCATTGAATTTTCCTTAGAGGTCTGTCATATCTGACTCTTCTAAAACCCTATTCACCTTCTTAACTTCTTTCTTTCTTTACTTTGTGGTTAATTTTTACCCTGGTCTTTGTTTTTACTTCAACTAAAGCAGGTATCACTAATACTGTATTTCCCTTCATTCTATCTTCTCCCTGTTTGTACTTTTCTCTTTCACCTTAGTTCTAATTCTTCTTTCATAACATGACTAATATGGAAATATGTTTAACATAATTGTACAAGTACAATATTTTATTGCATTGTCCATTTCTAAGAGGAGGGAGGAAGGAAGAAAAGGTGGCAGAAAAATATGAAACTCATAAGCATGCAAATGGATGAATGTTAAAAACTACCTTTGCATGTAATTGAATGAAAAAAATTAAAATTAATAGAAAGTAAATATGTTTTATATATATTTCTGTTTAGGATAAATCATAATGAATATAGTTCTTCTCTCCAAGAGCTGAGTATGAAATGTTCTTATTTTTCATTAAATTAATTATATTTATGATTACTATGATGGATTGTTTTGTGCCAATTTGCCCTTGTTACTAAGAAATATATTATATCTTACTCCATATAACTACTAGAGCCAAGGAAAGATTCATGTAGATTAATAATATTTGTGTACATATGAGAACTGCACAGTTAAGAAGGTGGATGAGTTATCAATGCCCTTTCAACCTACAGTCCAAGAAATAGGGCATTAATAAATATTTTGAAATTCAGCTGAACAACTATTGTAAAAGGTTGAGGAAAAACTAGTAAGGAGATAGTTTCAAGGAAATATGTTAGGGTTCATTCTAAGAGTTTTTCAAATTTTAATATTCAATGTTATTTATTCTGTGGTCCCATATAGTTTTTGATTGTATATTCTAACATTCTTTCCAATTTTAATATTCTGGCTTCTATGTTTTGAGGTCTCTTAGAGTTTTCATATTTAATACTTTATATTCTATGGCCCCTTATACAATAAAATTCTATTTCCGTTTGAAGGATTCTAACAGCTCTGATTTTCTGAGTTCTAAGATTCCTTCACACTCTAATATTCTACATTTTTCACTTATGGTTCTGAAATTTTATAAAGTTTATATTTGTCTCTCCCTTTATCCCATCCACTATGAACCCATTATTAATTTAGAGTTAAGTAGGAGTTGTGGAATCAGAAGGAATTGAATTATCACTAATAGTGACTAGGAAACAGACTGATGTCTTTTCTGTACCAGCAGTATGAAGAAGGTAACACAATCCATTGCAAGAAAAAAATATAAAAAGGGAGGGAGAGAAAAGTCAATAAGTAGACTGAGTCCTTCCCCGTTTCCTTCAGAAACAACATTAAAACAAATCTATAAACAGATTCTAGAATGAGAAAACCACCAAAAAATGAAGTAAAACAATTTCCTGGCTTAAAATAATTGAGGAAAAACTTAAGAAAAGATCTGTATCAGGGGCAGCTAAGTGATACAGCAGATAGTGCACTGGCCCTGGAGTCAGGAGGACCTGAGTTCAAATCCAGGCTCAGACACTTAATGATTGCCTAGCTGTATGACTTTGGGCAAGTCACTTAATTCCATTGCCTTAAATAAAAAGAAAAATTTTTAAAAGAAAAATCTGTCTCACTTAAGTAAAAGGGGAGCAAGCCAATGTGAGACTTTTAATCATAGAGCAGATCAGCAATTGAATACTCTCAGTTCTGCATCAAAATATTGGTAGCACAGCAGGTCACCTGTGAGAACTCCAACCCCAGATCAGAAAGTAAACTCCCAACTTGGGAACCACCAGAAAACTGGCATAAGTAGACCAGGCTACTCAAATGCCACTACCAGAAGTCCTGGTGCAAAAACTCAATGATCAGGGTCCAGGTCCCAGCACAAGAAACTGCAGAGAATGTCCTGTATGCCCCAGGAACATAGCTCAACTTTTAACAATAAGGAAAAAAAGAAGACAAATAGAAATAGATCATATAAAGTTACTATGGTGAAAGGAAAGATCAAAACACATACTCAGAAGAGAAAAACATTGTCTAAATGCTGACACGCAAAGCCTAAAGGGAAAGATGAATTAGTCTCAAGACCAAAGAGGACTCTTGGTAGAGCAAAAAAATGATTTCAAAAATCAAAGAAGAAAGGTATAAGAAAAATTGGGAAAAGATAAAAGAGCTATTATACAAAAGAGTATCAACAGCTTGGAAAAGAAAGAACAAAAAGTGACTAAATAATTACTTAAATTTTAAAATTGGGCAAGATGACTCTAATAACTATATGAAACATCAGCAATCAGTCAAACTAATTCAAAAGAAAGAAAAACAATAGAAGAAAACATAAAATATATCATTTGAATTACTACTGACCAGGAAAATAGGTACAGGAGAAAGAATTTAAGAATTATTGAACTGAAAACATGATTTAAAATAAAAACATTACCTGGAAAGAGTTAAGTAATAAAAATTGTCTGATACCTTAAAAGCAAAGAATAAAATAGTCATTGAAAGAATCCATTGATTCCCACCCTGAAAGGGAATTCAAAATGAAAACTCTAAGGAATATTGTCAAATTCCCAAGGAAAATACTGGCAAGTAGCCAGAAAGAATTCAAATATAAAATATTTACAATCAGAATGATACAGAATTTAGCAGTTTCAATTGGAGGGCTTATAATATGATAGTCCAGAAAGAGTAGGAGATAGGATAACAAGCAAAAATTAACTACTCAGAAAATTTGAGCATAAACTTTCAGGGGAAAAGATGGTCATTCAATGAAATAGGGCACTTTCAAACAGGGGAAAATCATTATAATTATCTGTTTATATCCCTACACAGCAAGATAGTGCTTGTTACTCCTAAGAACTGTATTCCTATTAAGGCATATAGAAGTAGAATCTAGACCAGAGCATGGCTATAAACTTACTTTGAATAGATGATACAAAAAACAGTGAAGAAAAGGTTTTACTGGGAGAAGAGAAAAGGGAGAGGCAGAATAGGTTAAATTATATTACATAAAGAGGTACAGAAATATATTGGGGGAAAGAAGAGAGAGGGTGAACATTGTTTGAACATTATTTTCATGGTTATCTCAAAAAAAGGAATAACATACATATTCAGTTGGGTATAGAAACTTATCTTACACTATAAGGAACTATAAGAGGAAAGGGGAGAGGGGCTAATAGAAGAAAGCTCAATAGAAGAGAAGACTTTTGCTCTAGGATGAAAGTAGAAAGAGAAAGGGCAAAGATAATGAAAGAGAATTAATAATAGGGAGGGCAGATTGGGTAAGGAGGTGGTCAGAAGCAGAACACCTCTGACAAGGGACAGGATAAAAGGAATGAGAAAATCATAAACAGGAAAGAAGAAAAATTACCTAAGTAAATATGCATGTTAGTAACTATATCTGTAAATGGAAATGGAATGAACTTCCCCATAAAATGGAAGCAGATAGCAAAGTGGATCAAAAAATCGAATAGAGATGAAAGCAAAGTAAAGGTAAATGATTAGAGTAGAGTAAATTATTCTTCATTTGACAGAACAAAAGCAGGGAGAGCAATTCTCATCTCAGAAAAAGAAAAAAAATGAATTAGGTTAAAAGAGATAAAGAAGGAAACTACATCTTCTTAAAATATACCAGGCAATGAAATATCAGCACTGAACATAAATGTACCATGTATTATAACAACCAAATTCTTAGAAGTCAAGTTAAATGAATTACAGGAAGATAAAGACAACAAAAGTATACTAATGAGGGATCTCAACCTCTCTTTCAGAATTATATAAATCTAATGACAAGATAAACAAGAAGGAAATTAAGGTCGTGAATAAAATTTTAGAAATGTTAGATAAGATAGATCTCTGGAGAAAATTGAATGGGGATATGTAGTATGAGAGAAACTAGGCATAGACTCACATATCACACCCTATACCAAGATAAGGTCAAAATGTATACATGATTTAGATATAAAGGGTGATATCATAAGAAAATTAGGAGAACATGGAAAAATTATCTGCCAGATATATGAAGAGAAAAATTTAGGATGAAACAAGCTAAAGAAAGCATTAAGAAATGCAAACTGGATAATTGTGATCACATTGAATTAATTTTTTTATACAAACTAAACCAATACAACCACATTCAGAAGAAAAGCAGAAAACTGTAAAACATTTTTTACAACCAAAGGTTGTCTGATAAAATCTCATTTCTGAAATATATAGAAAACAGTGTCAAATATATAAGAATATATGTTATTCCAAAAATGATATGTGATCAATTGATATGAACAAGTAGTTTTTCAACTGAGGAAATTAAAGCTCTATCTCTCTACAATCAATTAAAACATACTCTAATTTACAGTTGGTTAGAAAAATTCAAATAAAACATCTATGAGAAGTTGAAGGGATTATGATCATTTGGGGAATGGCTGAACAAGTTGATATATTTGGATGTAATAGAATAATGTTGTTCTATAGAAAAATAAGCAGATGAATTTCAGAAAAACTGTAAAGACTTACATGAAAGCTAAGTGAAGTGAGCAGAACACTACACAGTGTAACAGCAGCACTGAGTGATGATTAACTCTGATAGACTTAACTCTTCTCAGTGATACAGTGATTAGATAGAACTCCAAAAGACATGATGGAAAAATGTTAACCATATCAAGAGCTGTAACTACAGAGTGTGAATGCCAATCAAAGCATACCATTTTCACATTTTTTTTTGTTCTTTTTTGCTTTGTTTTGTTCAGAACTCAAAATTCTGTAAAATGAATTTTGAAAACTATCTTTACATTAATTCAAAAAATAAAATACATTTATTGGAAAAAAGAATGAATTGACTTAAAAAAAGAAAAAATACATAAGCTTTATCAAATCAGATTGTGTAGATTAGTGATAGCTGGCGGATCATTTCTTGTATTTTGTGATTCCTAATTGTCCACAGTTCTTTAATTGTCAATTGGTACAGTCATATAGAGTTCTTAATACCTTGTAAATATTAGTAACTAACCTTCTTTTGTTCTAAAACAAAGACCATGGTTCTTAAACCCACTTACTCTGTCCAAGGAAAATACAACCTTCACCTTTTCATTTGAAGATAAGCACATTTAGACATATAAATCAGTCACACATAGACCTTAATCTTTTGTGTTAACTTCACTGCCAGTCTAGACATTTATCTTATTCTGGCATTATGCAACTTAGATTTACTTATATATAAGATATATATTTTTAGAACAGGAGAATCTTTAGAGATTATCTAATTTAACACACTTAGACATTATCTGACCAAACAGATTTTGCTACCAAGGAAACTGAATCATTAGGTTATTTGTTCAAGCTGATAAAGAAAATAAAGGGGGCAGCTAGGTGGTACCATGATAGAGCACTGGCCCTGAAGTCAGGAGGACCTGAGTTCAAATCTGGCCTCAGACACTTAATAATTTCCTAGCTATGTGACCTTGGGCAAGTCACTTAACCCTATTGCCTTAAATAAATAAAATATTTAAAAAAAAAGAAGATATATGAATCCAACACCTGCCTTCCAGTTCCAAATCTTTTATGTTTTCCTCTATTTCATGCCACCTCTCCTACATTATTTCAAAGGTGTATATATAATTCCTGTTTTACTTTGATTTTAATTTTTAAAATATTAATATCTTTTCTTCTACCCAGAAACTATTCTATGATCATACTTTCTTGATTCATATATTATTAACTATCACATCATTTTATATCCTCAAGAGATTAATTTGTCCACATATAACTTCTCATAAGAACAACATTACTCTTTCATAAGAATCTTCAGTTGCCCCTGTAGCTGATAGAAAACTGTCCATGGAAAGTACTTTCTGGATTTTACATCCAACTCTTGATTCAATGACAAAATGATCCTCCTGAATAATTGAACCTTAAACTGAATCTTGATCTAATTACTTACTAACTCAGAATCTACTCCAGAACATTTTCAATTCATTTTTATTTTTAGGACTTATCTGTTTTCAACTATGAAAAGATTTTGACTGAGACTGTTTAGAGAAGAAAATACTCCATTAATTATTACTTTAGGATAATAGATTTAAAGATGGATGGGACCTTAGAAAGTCTAGTGCAAGCCCTCCTTTCATAGGTGACAAATTGAGAAGTTGTGTGGCTTCCCCAAAGTCATTTACACCCAGGTCCTCAAACTCCCAATTCAGTGCTCCTTCCAGCATACTACAGTCTCTAAAAATAGAATTTGCTTCTGAAGGCTAGAGGTGTTTCCCAAGGTAGAAACTCACACCTCTCAGCAGTATGAACTTCACTTATGTGCCAGTTCTGATTTTGCCTACACATTTTAAGACCTGGTTCTACCTTGTTCCACATGTCCTAAATTTCAGGCTGACAAGTGAATGGTAACCTTGGTCTGGCATGTTGCCAAGAATGTAAGAAAATAACAGAATAGGGCAGTAAACACAAAAAATAAAATCAATATACAGTGTGATACTGATGATAATCTTAACAAAAAGCCTCTTTCTATCTACTATCTTTGACTACCTTTTTGTTGTTTACAGTAAAGCTCTGTCTGTAAAATGAGTAACTTTAATTTGAACATATAATAGAAAATCAATATCGTGTAAATGCATGTGTGCTAGCATGCTGTTCTTGGGATGTTGATTTGTGAATGTTGATTAGTATATTTAGGAATTTAATACGTGTGGATGAATAGATACCCTAAAACCTAAGAAACTCTGCAATTATGTAAAATTTTCATCTCAAAATTTGAAGTTAATTAACCCTTGAAAGGTTTGTTTTGATTTTCAACAAAAGTCATTAAAATGTCCCTGGAAATTTTGAAAATTATTGCTAACTTGCATTGTGAAGGGCTTTGCCATTTGGAAAGTATTTTGTTCTTGATTCTCCTTTAAAAACAACCTTCAAATAATAAGAAGGCAATTGACAATTTGTGAAAGGGTTGGGAATTCACCCCTGAGGGCTGAGGTTAAAGAAATTCAATTCAGTCAACTTAGAAAAGAGAAAGCTGAGGGAAAGACTATAATGGCTGTCAAGTATATGAAGGGGCTTTTTGTGATAGATAGTAAAAAAAGTTTTTCCTAAATACTTACTCTGAAGCAAAGATGGTTGGACTTGGTTAAACCTACAAATGGGGGAATTTAGGAACTATATTCATCATTAATTCTAAAGAGGAATGGAATCAATGGAGCTAATAGTTAATTTATTAATGATAGATTTTGTGTATGTGTGTGGGTGCTTGAAAGGAATAGATAACATCTTTTAGGAATTGTTATAATTAATTTTAATATTGGAGCTGGGGATAATATATATGGAAATTCATGATATCATCTGTCTCTGCTACATTTTTTAATTATTTAGATATTTCCCTTTAATAATTATTGTGAGAAAACAGAAACAAAAACACCTTTCAGAATCTGATGAACACTTTATAAAAATTCTCTTTTATGTATCTTTCCCTTAATCTTAATTCTTCATACTGAAAATAACTCATCTATAAACATGTTTAACAAAAACATGTAAGTACAATGCTAACCTGAGTGTTTGCCACTGGGGGAGGGGGGTGGGAAGGGAGGGTGGAAGGACGTTTTGTAATTTAAAAATATATATGCTCATATGGATGAAAATAAATTAATTATTAATTAAAAAGAAAGTATGTGAAAGTCATATAACCATTTATTTGGTTGGCATGATTATCTTTGAATCAAAGGATAGCTATTATTATTACCTTTACTGATACAAAACAGTGTATTCCAGAGGAATAGTGAAACTTTCACTATTTATAACCATGTTTGATTTAATGAAACTTAGTTTCTTGTTCTTTTTATAAAAAGATACTCTATCTCTCAGCTCAATACTTTCACTAGATGTCCACAATTCCTATAATGTTCTCTTTTCTCATTTCTGCTTCCTGGCTTCCCAGGATTCCTTCAAGTTTCAATTAAAAATCCCTTCTCTATGAAGTCTGTCCCAATCCTTTCTAATTCTAATTCTAATTCTAATCTCTGTATAGATTATTTTCTATTCATCCCACAATGCTCCATATCCCTTCTTTGTACATAATATTTCATGTGCTTTCTCCCCATTAGATTTTGACTTCCTTGGGGGCAAAGAGTGTGTTTTCAATGTATCCCCAGTTTTTATCATAGCGTTTGGCACATAATAGGACCTTAATAAATGTTTGATTGACTAATTGAGATGGTTAGAATATGAAGCACTTGCTAAATTGAATTGTTACTTTTTTATGCATGAAATCGATGCCCATATAGGAAAAGTCCCATTATTCTCCAGGACACAAGGTACAAAAGTAAATATCTGGACAAAGAGGATGAGAAAGAAGAAAACTATTAACTTTGTAATCAGAGAATAGGGTTCAAATCTTGTTTCTAAAGTTTACTATCTAAGTGTCCAAGGATTAAGCTTCTCAAGACCTCAGTTTCTTCATCTACAAAATGAGAGAGTTGGAAAGGATGACTTCTAAGTTATCTGTACCTCAGTGATTTTTGCCAAGGTCTTCTGATTCCAGTATCACTATTCTTTCTGTTCCATCATGCTACTTCTCCAGGATCATTGAAGGAAAAGTACTGATCTCATATACCTCCTGATTTAATCTTTCTATTTGATGCATCTCAATATCTTCCAAATGATACAAAGTCAATAGAAATTGATTTGTTGCCCTTAATTGCAACACTATGCTGAGAACCTTGACATATTTGGAAAGGGAAATGTATCTATTCCTGAAAGCTTTATTAATTCAGGTATGGGAGGAATAATGATTACCAAAATACCTCTTTCCCAGAGTTGCTGTTGACTAACAGGATTGGGTAGTGGAGAAAGCACTGAACTTATAATTTTGAAGAAACAGATTCTATATCCCATCTGTGATACATACCATCTGTAGATTTGTAGAAAAATTATTTAAAACAATGGACCACAGTTTCCTCATGTATAAAAATCATAATAATATTTCCAGTATGTATGTATCTTCTAGGATGGATGGGATGAAAGAATTGTATAAAATTTTAAATACTTAACATAAATGGGCTATGATGACAATATTATCATATGAGTTAAGGTGACTAATCAAGTTACCAACCAATAATCCCTTGAGAGAAGTGGAAAAAAATATTTAAAACAATGTGTGATAAAAGGGAGGGTAGATGAGAGTAAGATTTAACACTTGGAAATCCCATATGCATTCTTGGATTTATACCTTTTCAAGGGAATTAAAGAAACATTCTCAGTTTAGAAAAATTTGTACTAGAATAATGAGAGAATACAGTCGCGATGGGAGGTTACGAAGATTGGCTGCAATCTGCTTTAGTTGACGGAATTCCCACATTAATAAGATGACATATCCCTGGAACTATCAACGTAATTTAGGCATTAGGACTTTGTAACCATACATATTGCCCTTGCCTAAAGTTCTCAGACAGCTGTCAAAGAAATTTTTTCTTAAACACAAATCTAACCGTGTGGGTCCCTCCACTTAACCAATTCTAGTGGTTTCTTATGAACTCTAGAATAGAACATGAATTCTTCTTTTTTTAAATCTTAGAAAACCTGGCACCAAACAATTTTTTTCAACCTTATTGGATAGTCCTCATATTCCTTTCCCTTCTGCATGCTATGATCCAGTCAAACTGATCTACTCACTATTCTTTACAAATAACAAGGTTGCTTTACATTTTCATGCCTTTGATCTGACCATGTCCCATACCTGGAATATATCACCTTCATATCTCTGTTTCACAGGACCACTTTTTCCTTGTAAATAACTTTTAAGTACTAAATTTTTCTTGATTTTCTCCAAATCCTGCCCCCCACACCAGCTACCTTATATTTAATAATAATAATAATGATAATGATAATAATAATAATAATAATAAAACATCTTGGTCCCTATTAGAATGAATTTTAAAAATCCAATTAAGTGGTCACATGTATTCAAATCTAAACAGTGTGAAATTAAAATAATATAAAAGACAATTTTTTGCTTTCAATTCAAGAGAAATAATCAGTATAAATTTGAATAATTCCAAATTTCAGGTGACTCATTGTTTAAACTAATTAGAATCTATCTGTTCTCTTTCATTGATACATCCTACTTATATGGTTATAAATGTAGATATATACCTATATGCATATGTTATATAAATAAATGATTCTTCAAAATAATGTATATATAATAGAAAAAAAGCAAAATTTAACTTCTAGTGAACTCCTTCCTATGTACCCTTAGTATATATTTACATCTTTAATATACCTATGTTTGTATCATAAAACATGATAAGTTTATATATGTATTCATATATACATATGCACATGTTAGTTATATGTGTTTGTGTTTATGTAACTTCTTCCATTCTTTTAAATTATGCATGGCTTCATTTTTTGTCTTTAAATCTCAAACACCTAGCACAGTGCTTGGTAAATATCAGGTAGTTAATAAATAATTGTTAATTAATTTATGGGAGGAAAGATTATATAAAGTATGTAGATGAATAAACCCATCAGCTGGGCTAAATTTTGGGGAAGACAATGCCCTTCTACTTTTTAATAAGGATGCTTTTGGATGTTTTTGCTGTTCTCTGACCCCTTTTCTGACACTTTGATAAGAAATTTTCTCACTGCATGTTGCAATCCATAAGCAAAAAGGATGACCTTGAAAGGTGTTTACTTTTATGACTAAAGTATTTGTACCTCAGATAGGGTAAGTAAATTAGCAAATGTTCCACAGATACCAGCAGTCAATAAGAGAGAGTGAAGAAAGTACAGTATGTGAACTATGAAAGTTTGTAATGAAGTAAAGGTCTGGTAACATTGGACAAGCCACTTTCTATACATTTGAAAAATGAGGGACAACCCTAGAGTACTTGGAGGACAAATTAGATATTTCTGAATAAGTGACAAATCTAGGACAAAAATGGTTTCCTAATTGCCATCCAGGTCTAGCTCCACATAATGCCTACACTATAGTCAACTTCTTGACTAGTGATATAGTAGAAGGAGTAATAGAAATGGAAATAGATTTAGTCATAGCATCTCTCATGTGTCAAGTATTTAACCATCAGTTGCTTAAAACCTCACTAAGACTTTAATGCTTTGTGATTTTCAGGTATTTGTATAGGATTGATTCCTTGAATTATTCAAAAGTAATAAAATCTCTCTATTAAAAAAAATACTTCCTCAACTGACCCTGCACAACTAATTACCAGTGTCAGCTAGGTTATGAAGTATTTAAGCATATTAAACTTGGAATTAGGAAAATCTGAGTTTAAGTCCAAACTCAGATACTTATTAAGCTAGGCAAATAACTTAATCTCTTTATCCCTCAGTTACTCATCTGTGAAATGGGGGACAGCCTGGAAAAGGAAATGGAAAACAATTCTAGTATTTGTCCCAAGAAAAGCTCATGGACAAAGTTCATGGGGAAACACAGAATTGGACTGATCATTACTTCATTCTATAGGTCTCAGAATGAGCAAGCTTGGGTGGGGCTAAGTTATTTTAGTCTTAATGATGTTGTTTGCAATTGTTTTTAAAGCTATATGGAAGAGGCACTCAACTTTAACTACTCAGCCCCCAGAGTACAGAACCTGAGCATAAAGCAAAATATTGCAGGAAAGTAGAATTGGCTCAGATATACAGAAGAAAGATGCAACAATAAGAATTTTCTGAAAGTTTTCTACTCCTTTTCGAATTCCTCTTTGGGAACAATTGACAGTTAAAAGCCTAGTAAGGAAAGGAGTTTTTCATCACTGCAATCTTTAGAAGCTATGGTTCTACATTGTGGCAATATTGTAGAGGGGATGGCTAATCAGATATAGGTTGACCTATATTTCATTTTTCCACAATGACATTCTAATGCATGGATGTAAAGATAGCATGGAAGTAAAGTGGATTTTCCCTTTTCCTTCTAATGCTTAACCCTGCTTTAATTTAAATGCTTAAGTCTCCCCAAAAGGATAATGATTTTTTCAAGGGCCTCGTGCTATTTGTCTTGTTTTCTGTTTTGGAATCACTGCTAGAACATACGCTTCTATTGCACGTCATGGTCTGATATAACATACTAAACCTTGGGCTGTGCTCTGCATATAGAGAATAATAGAATAGATTAGTAGCAATATATTGAAAAAACAGATGGGAGCACAATACTTCCTAGTACATATGTATATATTTCCATTATCCTTTAGTATAAGGTGATTGTCAAAGACATTCATGCTATTCTTGCTGAAAAGATAAGGAGAAGGGAATATGATAAGTAAAATTAGGTGTGTTCAGAACCAGGTGAACATATAGAATGCAAAAAATGTCATTAATGGATGGGCTTTCAATTAGAAGGACATCTTAAGAGGAGTACTGCAAGGATCTCTTCTAGGCTCTATGCTAATTAACAATATGTTTGGATCAACATCTTGGGTAAGGGTCCAAAAAATTTTGATCAAATTTGTATATAACACAAATTTGAAGGGATTAGTTAAATTCTAAATGAATTGGGACCTAAAAAGAGTTTGAAAAACTGAGCATTTGATTTGACCCTAAAGAATAAAATTCAATAACTATATAAGTGAAGTGATATACATGGTTTTAAAATAGATTTATAAATACCAAAAGGGAAAATATGGTTATACATTAGTCTGTTTAAAAAGCAATATAGAGGGCCGGCTAGGTAGCGTAGTGCATAAATCACCAGCCTTGGAGTCAGGAGTACCGGGGTTCAAATCCGGTCTCAGACATTTAATAATTACCTAGCTGTGTGGCCTTGGGCAAGCCACTGAACCCCACTGCCTTGCAAAAACCAAAAAAAAAAAAACAATATAATAGTTTTATCAGAATACAAGGTCAATTCACATCAAAACCATACTGTGGTAACCAATAAACTAATTTAGATTTAGGATGTCTTGATCAGCAGTGCAGAAGAGAAGAAAAAGAAGGGGAAAAGAAATTATAGTCCTATTGTACTTTGCCCTAGGAAAGCAGCTAGATGGCAAAGTGGATAGAGTGCCAGGTTTAGAGTCAGGAAGATTCATCTTCCTGAGTTCAAATCTGGATTCAAATACTTACTAGCTATGTGACCCTGTCAAGTAACTTAATCTTGTTTGCCTGTTTCCTCATCTATAAAATGAGCTAGAGAAGGAATAGCAAACTATTCCAGTATCTTTGCAAAACAACTCAAAATTGGGTCATGATGAGTCATATGTGACTGATGTGACTGAACAACAATGACACTGGTAGAGAATTGTGTGAAGTTGTTGTCAACACATTTTTTTGAAAAATCATTGATGAGTCAAAAAAGATACAGAGGAGGGCAATTAGGAAGATTAAAGGTCTTGAGCTCATGTCAAATGAGGATCATTTGAAATTATAAGAATATTTCACTCAGATGAGAGAAAATTCAAATGAAACATAAAAATTGTTTTCAAGTATTTGATGGGCTAACATGTCAAATAAGTTTTATATTTGTTGTGTTTGCCCCAGAAGGCAGAATTAAAATGAAGCAAGAGGAATTGATAAAAAGCTTGATGGTAGGAAAAAATCCTTCTAATGGTCCTCCTATCCAAGTTTGGGAAGCTCTCCCCTCTAAAGGAAGGCAAAATGACCACTCCTTAGGAATACAATAGAAAGAATTGGGTTTTTTTAGTAATTAGCTGAACTGGATCACTATAGAGTTCCATTTTTTTAAATTTATTTTTTATTCTCATTTTGTACAAATTTTTTTACATTAATAAAATATTCTTGTTTACAACTAAACAAAATACCCCTCTTCCCCCATGAATATAGATAGACTTGCTTGGGCGAAAAAAAGTAAAGGGGAGAGAAAAAAATTTAAATTAAAAAAATAATAGTAATATAGTAATAATTGTAGGTATGGCCAGGTGGCACAATGGACGAAGCACCAGCCCTGGAGCCACGAGCACCCAAGCCCCTATCCAGCCTCGTAAACCCAACAATCACCCAACTGTGTGACATGCAAGCTCCATGATGCCCACTGCCCTGCAAAAACCAAAAAGAAGGGAAAAAAAAGACCCAAAATAAAATAAAATAGTAATAATAGTAGGGGTGGCTGGGTGGCAGACAGAGCATTGGTCCTTGAGCCAGGAGCACCTGGGTCCAAATCCAGCCCCAGACACCCAAAGATCATCCTGCTATGTGGCCCCAGGCAGGCCATCCAGGCCCACTTGCCCTGCACCCTCCCCCAAATAATAATAACAAAAAATGTGCTTGAGTCTTTGTTCTAATACCAACAACTCTGTCATGCGTGGATCTCATTCTTTATGATAAGTCCATCACAAAAGTTACTTCCATATTTTTCCACCATTGCCATTGCTGATAACAACTCCCTCCTTTCTTATTTCTCCACTACCATGTACTCTATTTTCCCTCTCCTTTCACTCTGACTCTGCTGTAGAGTCGTTGACTGGCTCAGCAGACAGATCCCTGGTCCTGGGGCCAAGAAGCCCTGAGCCCCCATACCACCCCTTAGGCCCAGAATCTATCTGGCCCCATGGTCTGGGACAGGCCATCCAATCCCAGCCCCTTGCAAGAAGTAAAAAAGAAAATGTGTTATATCTGACCGCTCTCCCCCCATGGTCCATCCTTTCCTCCATCACTCACATCCCCACCCCTTCCCCCTGCTCACCCCTCGTTCTTACTCCAGATGTCTATACCCCATTGAGTATATGTGCTGTTTCCCCTCCTAGCCACCTCTGATGAAAGCAAAGGTTCCCTCATTCCCCCTTGCCTCCCCCCTTCCAAATCATTGCAATAGCTCATTGTAATAAAAAAAATCTTATGTAAAATATCTTGTACTATTCCCCCTCTCCTTTTTCTTTCTCCCATTCCATTTCCCTTTTTTTTCTATTGACTCCATTTTTACACCATATTTTATCTTTGAATTCAGCTTTCTCCTGTGCTTCAACTATAAAAGCTCTCTCTACCTGCTCTATTAACTGATAAGGTTCATATGAGTATTATCAGTGTCATTTTTCTATGCCGTTCATGCAGTTATATGCAGTTCATCCTCATTAAGTCCTTCATATTTCCCCCCTCTCCTCCAATCTCCATGCTTCACCTGAGTCCTGTATCTGAAGATCAAACCTGTTCAGCTCTGGCCATTCCAAAAGGAACCTCTGAAATTCCCCTGGTTCATTGAGTCCATCTTTTTCCCTGGAAGAGGACATTCAGCCTTGCTGGGTAGTTCATTCTTGGCTGCATTCTAAGCTCTTTTGGCTTCCAGTATATTGTATTCCAAGCCCTACGAGCTTCCAATGTAGTTGCTGCTAAGTCCTGTGTGATCCTGACTGCAGCTCCACGATATTTGAACTGTGTCCTTCTGGCTGCTTGTAATATTTTCTCTTTGACTTGGGAGTTCTGGAACTTGGCTATAATATTCCTGGGGATTGGTTTTTTGGGATCTCTTTCCTGGGGAGATCAGTGGATTCTCTCCATTTCTATTTTGCCTTCTGCTTCTAGAATATCAGGGCAATTTTCCTGTAGTAATTCTTTGAAAATGATGTCAAGGCTCTTTTCCTGGTCATGACTTTCAGGTATTCCAATAATTTTTAAATTATCTTTCCTAAGTCTGTTTTCCATATCAGTTGTTTTTTCAATGAGATATTTCACATATTCTTTTAATTTTTCATTTTTTTTGGTTTTGAAGTATTGATTACTGATTTCTGGTAAATTCATCAGTCTCCCTGAATTCTATTCTTTGTCTGAAGGATTTGTTCTCCTCAGAGAGCTTTCTTATCTCTTTTTCCATCTGGCCAATTTTGCTTTTTAAAGTATTCTTCTCCTCAATAATTTTTTGAACTGTTTTATCCATTTAACCTAAGCTGGTTTTTAGCATGCTATTTTCTTCATCATTTTTTTGGATTTCCTTGACTAAGCTTCTGACTTCATTTTCATGTTTTTCCTGCATCTCTCTGCTTTCTTTTCCCAGTTTTTCTTCCAACTACCTCATTTGATTTTTCAAAGTCTTTTTTGAGCTCTGTCATAGCCTGAGCCCAATTTCTGTTTTTCTTGGAGTCTTTAGATGTAGGAGCTTGTGAGACTGAGTATTTTGATCCTTCTTGGGCTCATTTGCAAATATTTCTCAATAGTCTTCCTTTTGTTTCTCTGTGTGCTCATTTTCCCAGCCTGGGCCTGGTTTGGGGTGCTTCTTGAGCTTTTGGGACACTCCCACAAGGGTCTCAGTGTGTGAGGCTCTGGCCTCCCTCCTGGTCTGTGAATGACCATAAGCACCTCCCTCTGCCATAGGGCTGAGGTGGGGGGGGTGGTGTTGTTCTGTGGTGGGGGGGAGGCCTAGACTGCTATCAGGATCTGAATGTGGTCAGAGCCACAGAGTCCTGTTCCTGGGGCTGAGGACAGAGCTCAGCAGTCTCTCTTCACTCCCCTCCCTCAGCTCAATGGGCTCATGCCTTGGGGGCTCCTGCTTACTGGCTCTGCCTGCTTCTGTTTCCTGGTCTGGGCAAAAGACCAAGCTTCTAGCTGTGTGCCCCGAGGGCTGGGCTCCATATGCTTTCTCTGGCAGAGGTCCCACTGTTGGTCCCCCACTTTGTTCCCGGTTCTCCTTGGGGTGCAGCTCAGGAGACTCCCCCGCTGCTGTGAGCTGTGACTCCAAGCACCCTGGAGCTGTCTCCAGGAGGTTGAAGTTCTTTCTCTCTGGTGGGCCACCCCTCTTGTGGGCCACCCCTCTGGCGGGCTGCCTCTCCGATCACGGGGAGCAGAGCCTTTCTGGTCTTTTCCAGGTTACCTTGAGTAGGAGAACTGCCTCACTGTGTCCCTTTGTGGGTTCTTTCTCTGGAAAGTTTAGTTAGAGTCCTTAACTGATGAGTTTTATCAGAGAGCTCCTAAGACTGGATCCCTTCTTGTCGCCATCTTGGCTCCGCCCCCTAGAGTTCCATTCCTAACTATGAAACTGATCCTGGGAATACAAAAAAAATTCAAAATACCATATTTAAATCATTTGGACAGATTCATTCTCCCTCCAGTCTCTTGTTTGGAGAATCTTCTGCATATGAAACTGAATTCATTCCCTCTTTGATCTATGTAAGCTTTCCCTTGCAGTATTTCAGTAATTTTTCATACATGCTTTGTTGCACTTTTTTATTTTTTTGTTAACACTCAGCTCAGTTCTTGGTTTTTATGTTTCAACAGAAATGCAGAAACTTCATTCATTGAGAAAGTAATAATTAAGCATTAGTTTCTCAAGACCATTTGACAACAGATAAGTAGGCTCTAGAACTTTCAAAATATTTAGAGATTGATTCTAGTTGGAACAACCAAAGCAGAATTTTAACTATAGAGAAGATGATATTAATAGGAACTCATATCAGGAATATTGTGACTTTCGTTTTTGGACACTTGGCTTAAGTAGATTAGAGAAATGGACATCAATCAAGAAAAATAAATATAACCAAAATAGAAATCTTCCCTGAAAAATAGAAATAATAAATAAATTAAATTCTTAGGGCTAAAAGTAGTCTTAGAAATGAGATAGACCAAGCCTTTATTTTAAGATGAAAAAGTATTGTTGGTCAGGAAAAATGGGTAAAGGGATCTTCACTTTATGTAATAAGATATTTCCTAATCCAAGTTCTTTCTATAAATTGCTACTCTCTATGTCAAGTGCCACTATTTTTCTGCAATTCTCCCATCACTCATATCTGAATCCTTTAAATCTGAACATTTCCATTTTCTTGCTAATTGGCATGACTCTCTCTGTGGACTCTGAGATAAGGAAATAATCATATGGACTGAGTGAGCTCTTCCCCTTAAAAATCACTTCAGTTGCTCTGACCCTGGAGTTAAGGACATGGGTTCTTACCCTCTCTCAAGTTTCACATTAGATGTATAAATAAACAACTATGTTAGAATGTAGGATGCGATAATTATATAGGTGAGAAATAAAGTGCTAAGGAAAATTTAAGTTTGGAAAGATTTCTCCTAGTTGTGATTCAGAAAGTATGCCCCACCCAACCCCGTTCCCAGACAATTGCAATCCTGGCAACTGAGCTCTGAATTTCCTCCTTCCAAGAAATGAAGCAGGTCAGGTTTTCTAAGGGACAGAAAAAGGAAGAAGTATTATATTCATTAGATTTAATGACAGAAATATCAGATTCAATCACCCATTTTAGAGATGAGGAAATCAAGGCTCCAGGGATAAGACATTTGTCAAAAGAATAAAAAGAAACAGAGCTAAGATTTGAATTCAAACTCTCTCACTCCAAATTCATACTCTGCCAGGACAAAGCAACTTCATTAAACAGGGTTCTAGAAAGGCTGATCATTTAATAGCTCTGTTGACTGATTACTTATGTCAAGCTAAGTAAATCAAAAATATAGGCAACAGCTTTTAAACATTTCCCAATGTTTCTATTCCCAAGTCTCATTTTTGTTTCTATTTTGCTACTCATTAAAGTGTACAAATTCAATAATAGCACATTAATTGAACAGAAGGAAACAATAGATGCCCCAGGCACCATCTCACTCTGTCATTTCTGAGATGGTGTCTTTTTAACCTCAGAAGTGGCAACTTTGATTTGAAAAATGGGACTACAGTTCTTGCTATGTGATCAGACAGAGGGGCAAAGCAGCATCACTCCTGGGATTCTCCATCACTAAAGATGTTCTCTTTTTTCTCTTTCATTTCTGAGTTGACATTTGATATTTAAGTCTTTCTGAATTTAGTTTGCTGGCTTTGAGCTACATTTTCGGGCTCTACATTTCTTTCCTAAAATGAAACCACCAGATTTCAGTAGTGGAGGAGTAAAAAAAAAAAAAAAAAAAGGAAAGCAAAACTCCCAAATTTGTCCCCTTCTAGGACAGCATGCAATTTAGGAAATTAGGGGTGTTATGACAAGGAGAGGATACTATGATGGTTCACTTTAATTCTGATGCAGGGAACCATGGGCATAGGGAGTGTTGAGACCATTTGGTGACAAATTTTGTAAATCTTTTGTTTTCATTGTTAAGAGAATATTCCTTCTTCCTTAATCCTCTAATTTAGGCCAGGGCCAGAGGATCTGACCTTCAATCTGAGCTGGATTGCATTCTCTTTTGGACAGGGCAGCTAGGGAGCAGGCCCTGGAAACTCATCTGAGACCACCAATAAGAAATCCCTCCCCAAAAGACAAAATCTCCAACATGGGACTTGGATCACTCCCAGGTCACCACCCGTCCCATGGACTCTGAAGGAGAATTTAAGGAGATCTGTGGAAGGGGTTCCCTCTCTTTACCTTCCCAGACTCCTGTTGAGCCTTGGCAGCTGTTCTGCCAAGATCAATTAGCAATCCATGTGGCCTTCTCCTTGATCTCTATTTAATTTTCCTATTACTTTCTCTTGTATTGTAACTTCAATAAATCTCTTTTTTCCTGTACACCTGCATTCCCTATCTCTAAGTGTGATTCTTCACAGGTGATAATAGAATGCAAGCAGCCACAACTCAACAAGGCAATAGGTAGGATACAAGAGATAAGATATGAGTTCTTTTTGTTAAGTCTTTTCAGTTGTGTCAAACCCATGATTCTATTTGTGATTTTCATAGCAAAGATCCTGGAATGATTTGTTAGCAATGAGGGGAAAGTGATTTGCTCAACTCAGGTCTTCCTCATAATAGGTCTGGTACTCTATCCACTTCACTACTTAGCTGTCCTCTCTTTGTCCACCATATATCAACAGATCATCTATAGAAAACACTTCACACATTCAGTAAACATTTATTTTTCATTTGGAATGTGCAAGAACTCCCTGCAAGTCTCTGAGAACATGGAAGTTTAAATAGCAATCTCTGTTTTCAAGGAGCTTATATTCCCCTGAAAGCAGGGGAAACAGGGAATCTACAGTTGCAAAAAGTATAATGAAAGGTAGGAAAGTGAGAGAATAAAACAGAGGGAAAAAGTCATCTAGGAAAACCTTAGGTGGAAGAAATCCATTACTGAAACCATTTCCTGTGAGTTAAAGAAAAGCAAAAAGAGGAAGAAAAATCTGTAGTTTATGGGTGAAAAAACAAAAGTATTGAGAGTAATGACACATATAAGATTATATAGCTAGTAAATAGCAGAACTAAAACCCATTTATTTATTTATTTATCTATTTATTCATTTATCTATCTATTTATTTATGTAGCTAGTTAGTTATTATGAATTTTACCATTTTCCACTTAATCTTGCTTCCCTCCCCCAACCCCCACAGAAGGCAGTCTTAGTCTTTACATTGTTTCCATGGTATACATTGATCTAAATTGAATGTGATGAGAGAGAAATCATATCGTTAAGGAAGAAACATAAAGTGTAAGAGACAGCAGAATTACATAAGATAATGGTTTTTATTTTGTTTTGTTTTGTCTTTGATCTTTGTTCAAATTCCACAATTCTTTAAACATTACTAAAATATTCTTGTTTAAGAGTAAACATAATACACCCTCCCCCACAAAAATATAGAAGCTCATGAGGAAATAAAGTAAAAGAAAGAGAACAAAAGTATTTCAGTCTGTGTTCTGATACCATTAGCTGTCTCTGGTGGATCACATTCTTTATCATAAGCCTAAGAGGCCCCCAAGCCCATATGCCACCACTGAAACCCAGCAAACACCCAGCCCCATGGTCCTGGGCAGGCCACCCATTCCCAGTCCTTTGCAAAAAGTAAAAAAATAATGTGTTATATCTGACTATTCTCTCCTATGATCTATACTCTCCTCTATCATCCATATCCCTCCTTCCCCCGTCCCCCTTTTTATTCTAGATGTCCATACCCTATTGAGTGTGTATGCTGCTTCCTCTCTGAGCTATTTATGAGGAGAGTGAAGGTTTCCTCATTCCCCCTTGCCTTCCCCCCTTCCATATCAATGCAAAAGCTCATTGCAAAAAAAACTCCTTTATATGAAATATCTTAGCCTATTCCACCTCTCCTTTCTCTTACTCCCAGTGTATTTACCTTTTAATCATTGACTCCATTTTTACAATATATTATATCTTCAAATTCAGCTCTCTCCTGTGCTTCATCTATAAAAGCTCCTCTACCCGCTCTATTAAATGAGAAGGTTCATATGAGTATTATCAGCTTCATTTTTCTTGCAGGAATGCAATTCCTCATAATTTACCCTCCTCCTCCACTCTCTATGCTTCACCTGACTCCTGTATTTGAAGGTCAAATTTTCTGATCAGCTCTGGTCATTTCAACAGGAACATTTGAAATTCCTCTGTTTCATTGAAAGTCCATCATTTCCTGGGGGCGGAGCCATGATGGAGGCATGAAGACAGTATTCCCCAACAACTCCAACCCCCTAACCCCCCAAAAAACAAAGCATGACTCTAGCCAAATTTTAGAGGGGGCAGAACCCATAGAAAGACTAAGTGATACATTTTCCCGGTCCAAGATAATTTAGAAGTTCACGGGATAGATGTGCTGACCAGGGGTTGGGAAAAAAGCCACTGTGCAGCCCAGAAATCATCAGCAACAGCTTGAAGGGGCAGGGAGAGAACTCTGCTGCACCTGGGTGAGTGTGGAGTGAGGAGCACAAGCCACAGAATCTGCTGCGAGAATTGGGAGAAAGCAGCCTTCATCCCCCTGAGATGGTAAGGGAAGTCTGCAGAGATTTTTCTGCTCTCCAAGGGGTAGGACTCTGTGGTTTGCCTACACCCAGACCCAGATTGCAGTTTGGGCTTCCATACTAAGATAGCTGGATCAGGC
Organism: Macrotis lagotis; assembly: GCF_037893015.1. Lineage (NCBI taxonomy): Eukaryota > Metazoa > Chordata > Mammalia > Peramelemorphia > Peramelidae > Macrotis > Macrotis lagotis. Next base: position 208,341,481 of record NC_133660.1, on the reverse strand, counting down.
CTTGTAGCCCCAGGGCAGAGGGCAGTGCTGTGGTCATCTACATATCAAAGCACTGGCTAGAGAGCACAAGACTTTGGAGGAATAAAGGTCCCAGTGTGGTGTCCTCCCCCCCCCCCCACCAAAAAAAAATTCTAAAGCCTTGGAAGTGCTGTAAATTTGCCTTGGGCTGAGGAAATGAGTAAACAACAGAAAAAGAGGAATCTGACCATAGAAAATTACTATTTTTTCCCCTCTGTCTCTATTCTTGAGGATTCCCATTTTCTTGGTTGGGGGGGGGGTCAATTTACATCAATGTATTGCATGGAAACAATGTAGAGACTGCCAGACAGCTCTGGGGGTGGGGAGGGAAGAGGGGGTGGAAATTATAGAATCAAAGCCTTGCAAAAAATGATGTGTACATATTACTATTGTATATAATTGGAAAAAAAAAAATAAAATGTTAAAAAAAAGAAGAATAAAGAAAGAAAGTCCATCATTTCCCCTGGAAGAGGATGTTCAGTTTTGCTGGGTAGCTGATTCTTGATTGCACTCCAAGCTTTTTGCCTTCCAGAATATTATATTCCAAGCCTTATGAGGCCTAAATGTAGTTGCTGCTAAGTACTGTGTGATCTTGACTACAGTTCATTGATATTTGAATTGTGTCCACCTGGCTGCTTGTAATATTTTTTCTTTGATGTGGGAGTTCTGGAACTTGACTATAATATTCCTGGGGATTTTTTTTGAAGATCTCTTTCTGGGGGAGATTGGTAGATTCTCTCAATTTTTATTTGCGTTCTGCTTCTAGGATATCAGGGCAATGTAGGAATTCTATAAAAATGAGATCAAGGTTCTTTTCCCATTCATGGCTTTCAGGTATCCCAATAATTTTAAAAATATCTTTCCTAAATCTTTTTTCCAGGCCAGTTGTATTTTCAATGAGATGTTTCAGATTTTCTTCTAATTTTTCATTCTTTTGGTGTTGAAGTATTGTGTCTTGATTTCTCATGAATTCATCAATGTCCTTTAGCTCCATTCTACATCTGAATAATTTATTTTCCTCAAAGAACTTTCATACCTCCTTTTCCATATGGAAAATTCTGCTTTTTAAAGCATTCTTCTCCACAACAACTTTTTGAACTGTTTTATCCATTTGACCTAAGCTGGTTTTCAACATGTTATTTTCTTCGACATTTTTTTGGATCTCCTTGACTAAGATGCTGACTTCGTTTTCATGTTTTTGCTGCATCTCTCTCATTTTTTCCCCAAATTTTTGTTCTAACTTCCTCATTTAATTTTCAAAATCATTTTTGAGCTCTCATAGCCTGAGCCCAACTTTCGTTTTTCTGGGAGTTTTTAGATGCCAAAACTTGTATTTCCTCATCTTCAGATTGAGTATTTTGATCATCCTTGGGATCATAGAGAAAGTATTGGTTAATAGTCTGGTTCCACTTTTTTCTCTGTTTACTCATTTTCCCAGTCTTTGCCTGGTTTTGGTGTGCTTCCAGAGCTTTTGAGGGTTCCATCTCTTAAAATTTTAGTTAAGAGTTATAATTTTAAGATTTTTGAAATATTTTGGAGAGAGCACCTAGGAAAGGCTCTTCTCCTGCTACCATCTTGGCTCCACGCTGGAACCCATTTCTTCAGGATCTAAATAGACCTTAATAGATAGTCATCTGGACTTGGAATCAGGAAGCCATGAATTTAAATCTTGACTTAATCATTTATATCTGGGTGAACAAATCACTTAAAAACTTCCAGTCTTTGTATCATCACATGTAAAATGGGAATAATTAAAGCACATATCATCTAGAAGAGTTTGACTATCATCAAATTAAATTATATAAAGCACTTCCTAAATATTAAAACTACAGTATATAGGTATACAGGTATAAACATATATTGGCTAGCTGTTATTATTATTATTATTATTGTTATTGCTTTTGTTATTTTACTAAAACATAATACCTAGTCTACCTCAAATTCCAGACTAAAGAGTTGATGAGTCATTGGATATTTTTGAAATGAAAAAAAAAAAATTAGAAGAGACTGAGAAAATTAGAATATTTCTCCTGGAAAGAGCAATTCTATAATATCATAAATAAAAAAAAAATGTGGTCTCACAAATAGTCATAATGGGTAGGATACAAGAGGCAATGCAGGATAAAATTCATTACAGCAGGAAAGGTCAAAATATCATAATATCTTTCTTCCTCCAGAACAACTGCTCATATTAATCCCAAAGAATGAGAAAATGCCAGTAATCAAACAAACACTATTATAATAATTATAATGTGATTCAAGTAGAGGAAAAAAGAAATTCTGCTGGTTTTGTTATTGGACTGGGAACATATCTGGGGAAACATTCCCAGATGAAATGGTTAAGAGAGATAGAGAGTAGGTAGCCTTAACAGATGGTTGAACATCATAATACTCTCTTTAACCTTATGAAATTTTAGTTGCCGTGTTATTGAAGTGAATATAGAAGATCAATGGTGTTGGTGTACTTTAAAAAAGCTGAGCAATATGAAATGCAATTTATACAAAGAATATGAAAAAATATAATAAATGCAAGCATAAAATGAAGCTTCAAGAGTCATACAAGGGAGAACAGATGAATGTTTGACAATCAGTTTTGAGGGAGAGAGGATAGGGGGATGTAACCATGGTAAACATTTTAATCATTAAAAACTACATTATCCACTTTATCAATTGCTTTCTTAAAAACTAAACAATCAACAACAAAAAATTAATTCTTATCTATAGTGTATGCCAATTTTGAAGGTAAAACTATTCATTCTGAAAGTTTAACTATCATTTCTAGAGTATGGACTGACTGTAGCACACTGATGATCCCTGTGTTGTGGTGGGTTGGCATCTTAGCAACACACTTATTTTTATTTTTTAGTTCTTTTGCAAGGCAGTGGAGTAAAGTGGCTTGCCCAAGGCCACACAGTTAGATAATTATTAAATATCTGAGGCCAGATTTGAACTCAGTTACTCCTGACTCCAGGGCCAGTGCTCTATCCACTGCACCACTTAGCTGTGCAACACACTTATAAGGAAACACTAAAATCATCACATCTTAAGAAATAAAAAAGAGTTCAAATATTTGCAGCTTATTTTTTGTGGGATATTGAGCAAGATTTAATTTCAAAGAACCTCACTTTCTTCTAAAATGAGGATGTTTTTTCAACTCTAAATCAATAATCATTACTATTTCTCTTGTTTGCATTTATTTATATGATTAGCTGAAGGGCATTCTATGGGAAGAAGTGTTATAGAAGATGTTTTATTTGTTTATTTCTCTGTTGCTTATTTCTCCAAACCTAGGTATGTTTTCACCTGTGGTTTGTATTGTATTGAAATATATGCCTGGACTCAACAGATACTGAGAGATTGAAGTTAATCTTGGAGCTACCCTTCCTCTATTCAGACATTCCTATAACAAAGGTAATGGAATCCTAGGTGTCAGTGATTCAGGGACAAAAAAAGATAGATTACATATTTTATGATATGCTTATAGAGTAACATTTAAAAGGTAAAAAAAGACACTCATATAAATTCATTTCAAAATTATTGAAGTATCTACTATTCTATTCTAACAATCAAGATATAGCCAAAAAAGTCAACATACATTTGTTTAAAATTTACTATATACGAGGAACTATGCAAAGCATTAGAGATAGCAATAAAGGCAAAGGCTCACCTTCTAATGAGCTAAACAAATTGTAAATAATTACGTGTAAATATATATTATCAATGGGCAGTTAGGGGGCATAGACGATAGAGTTTTGGGTCTGGAGTCAGTTAGACTCATCTCCCTGAGTTGAATTCCATCCTCAAATACTTATTAGCTGTGTGACTCTGAATAAATCACTTAACTCTCTTTTTTTCAGTTCCATCATCTATACAATGAGCTGGAAAAGGAAATGATGAACTACTCCCAATATTTTTGTTAAGAGAAGCACAAAGGGCCAGACATAACTGGAATGATGGAGCAACAACAGCAGCAGTGATATATACATTGGTTATTTGCCCAACATTATCTTCAGTATGGTTGAGGATGCTAAATATTATCATTATATATGTTAGAGAACTCAGAATTCAGTCTTGCTACTATGTGAAACATAAATACTCTATGACATGCTATGGTACAGTGAAAAACCACTGGATTTGGTCAGAGGATCTGAGTTTAAAAATTACCTCTACACATAAATCTCAGTTTTGCACTTTGGAGCCAATCTGAACCCATTTAATAGGATTTTTTTCCTCATGTCTGTCCTTCAAAGCCTTTAAAAAGCATCCATAAATCATTAAATGATAAAATTATATAGCTAGAAGGATCATTAAATCTAACCTACCCCTCTCCCATCTTCCTCTTGCATAAATCTATGTAAAGGATTTTTTTCCTATTCCAAGTTAAAAAGTCATAATTTCCTCATATATTGCTAAATGATGTAGTTTCCAGTCTTTTGACCATCACAGTCAATCTCTAGGACCTCACTAACTTGTTAATGTTCTTCTGAAAAGTTTATATCCAAAACTGATACTGGAAATCTAGTTTAATGAGGCCAGAGGATAGCAGAATCAACACCTTTCTTCTTCAGTACATAAGAATAAACTTGACCAAAGTAACTTAAAGGAAGTCCACACTTGAAAGAACCTTAGAGTTACACATAAAACAGTAATGGAATATGATGAGCCACCAAAGTATGTGTTGTAACTACCATAACTCTTTGGCAGTAGGCTTTATTAATGATCCATCAATCTTCTTTTAAGAGAGTCTTCTTATAATTAAATTTACAGAAACCAAAGGAAATTAAGAGGAAGTAAATTTTTAATAATATCGTTCTAAAAATTTCCCTCATAATAATGCAAAAATCCATTAAAAGTTACTCCTTTGCTCAAAAAGCCTTTTTCTCAACTATTTTATTATAGTATCTTATGATAGTATGCTAAGAATTTTCTCTAACTTCACACTCATTAAATTGGCATTCAATGCTTTTCATACACAAGTCGGTGTGGTGTTGATAAAATTTAAACTTTTCTTCAATTATGTGACCTGACCATAGTCCAATTCTCTCTCAGCCTTTCAATTTTCTGACTTCCATAACTTTCTTCACACCCCTTTCTATATTTACTGTGTGATCCTAAAGAAGTCAATTACATTTCATCACAGTTTTCTCAACTGTAAAAATGGAGAAAATAATATCACCTATTTCCCAAGGCTGTTTTGAGGATCAAATGAGATAATATTTATAAAGGACTTAGGACAGTGCCATTTTAATAAAGTGCCATATAAATGTCAGTCATTTATCACAAATCTTAACTCCTTCAAGAAGTCTTCTCTTATTTCTCTGCAACTCCTTAGCACATAAATTGAACATAGCAGTTTCATTTGTTTCAAGATGATTGCCATATAAGCAGTTGTACCTCTCTATTGTTTTTCTATTCTACTACCAATCACTGTGCTCTACAAAGGCAGGATAATGCCTGCTCTTATTTTACCCATAATCTACAATAAGTTTCTTAGACACAGCAGATACTGAATATCTGTTGAATGAATAAATGAATGAAATTTTAAAAAAAAGATTTTGCCCTAAAGTTAGAACCACCTTTCAAAAGCACATAGTATTCATTTTTTCATCCATTTTTGTTTGAGTGATTATTCTTAAGTCAGTAAATATCTATTAAATTCCTATTCTGTTTCAGCTTCAATGCTAACTTCTGGGGACACAAAGAAAGACATTAGAAAGCCCCTGCCCTCAAGGAGCTTGCAATCTTTTATTACAAGATTTTTATTTATTTTTCTTTTTTTTTTTACATTTTGAGTTCCAAAATATCTCCCTTCCCCCCTCACACATTTACCATACTCATTGAGAAAGCAAGAAATAGGGTACAAAGTATTTAAAAGTGAAAGACTCTTAAGACATAATAGTGTTGATTTCCTCCTCATTTTACAGATAGTAACACTGAATTGAACAGAGATATTGAGTTGCCTAAGATCATGCTCTAGTAATCAGCAAAGTTTGGAGTCACTCTCTTCTTCTCAATCTAAACCTTTCACAATGCAAGACTTTAGGCTAAGCACTGGACCTCCATGAACTTAGCTTACTTTCTACTGAGTAGAGGGTTAGTACTAATAATAAAAGAAGCAAACCACAACAACAAAAATAATGATCAGTATGACAAGATTAAGATAATAGTGATAATAAAAACAAAAATCAACACTCATATTAATTATCACTACAATTTACTAAAGAAGATGATAGTGCTTAAATATAGTAAATCACATACCAACAGAGAAGATGGTGAAAGATTTAAGAAGGATGGATGCATAAAAGATGAAGTACTGGCAATAAAACTAATTTAAAGAAAGTTAAGCAAAATACTAAACTATCCTGAGGGTATGTAAGGATGAGAAAACTGTAAGTAAAAGAAATAAGACAAAATACAAGAGACTGGATGAAGGAATGAATGGATGAATAGAATATAGACATAGAGAGAGATATAGATATGGATATGGTATATGTTTTTGTTATCAACGATAATAATGTCATTGTACTTGTCCTTTTCTGTTTTAATCCTAAATAGGTGTGGGGCAGCTAGGTGTTGTAGTGAATAGAAAACCAGCCCTGGGAGTCAGGAGGATCTGAGTTCAAATCCAGGTTCAGACATTTAATAATGGCCTAACTGTATGACTTTGGGCAAGTCACTTAACCTCATTGCCATAAATAAATAAACAAACAAACAAACAATTAAACAAACAAACAAACAAATAAATAAATAAATAAATGATTTTTAAGCATTCCAAATAGGTTTATAGAAAAAGCAGAAGTAGCATTAAAAAATTAAATAAAACAAAACCAAAAGATCAGAAAAATAGTTGAATTAGTCCAGATATAAATAAAAAAAGGTCTGAAGAGGGCACAATTATAACAAAAATTTTGCATTTTTTATCCCCACATTAGCACAGACACTACCTAGCAAACAGTAAGTGATTGATAATTATTTATTGAATGAGAATTTTTAAAGGAGGGGAAGGGAGATGCCAAAAGTATTAATAATACATTTTGACCATATCAATGTTGAAAAAAGGAACATAAAGAACATTAAAAAATACTTAGCTATTTAGTCAAAACCATAATTATTTATGAGAATATCCTACACACTTATTCAAGACATTCTCGATGAGATTTTATTAGTAAAGTAAGAAGTCTTACCCAAATGGTATTTCTATTGGGGGAGTATTGGGGGTCAGGGGGTTAAGAGATTTGCCCAAGATCACACAGTTAATTATCTAGTGTCTGCAGTTATGCTTGAACTCATTTCCTCCTGACTCCAGGGCTGTTGCCTTGTCCACTGCACCTCCTAGCTGCCCCATTCAAAAAGAAATGCTTTTCTATTATCACACAAATGACTGAAACATGATCAATACAGTATTCCATTGTGATTTTTATCTGATTATCCATAAAATGAATTCAGTAAAGTGCCAAAAAGACTAACTTCCAAGAAGGAGTAGCTTAACCAAAAAAAAAAATCTTTGAAGATTTCTTAAAGGACAACAATGCTACTAATATTATTAAATCACTATCTGATCAGTAATATGAATCAAAGTGTAAAATAAGGAAATATTATGACATCAGAGTTTTTCCTTATATTAAGGCAGAGGATTGGGGGCAAAGTACAAGATGACCCAATTATTCTTTTTTATATTTATTTACTTTGTTTTTCTTAATTTATGGAATTAAAAAAAAGCATTTCCACACATAGTATAATAAACAAAAATGAGTTAACATGAAAATGAAAATTAATATACAACTTGCTATTGCTTTTAAATATAAACTTAAGCTGTCATGTAAATATCTTTTTACTTCCCTTTTTCTCCCCTAGCAGTCTAGATATGATTACCATTAGATATGTTTTCTATTAATATGTTCTTTTTTTGCATGTAGATTTGGTCTTCCATCCTATGTTTTTTATTAATTTGGATATTTAAAATAATCAAAATTACATATTCACTCAAAATTTTCTTTAAAATAAATATTTATTACACAAATATATGTTTGATAAGCTATATTCTAGGTATTTTGTTAGATACTAGGCAAGTGAATATAAAGAATGATAACATTCCCATTTGCAAAGAACTCATATTCTAATGAAGATTATTATATTTATAATTCATATATGCTTTCATCCATAGGTATATTATATTATATGTGTGTATATAAGCAAATATACATATATTGATAAATATATATTAGTTTATATGCATGTATAAAGAGATTAACTCTAAAAAGAATAAATACAAGGTAGTTCAATGTCAATTTGATAGATAAGGTAACAGGGAATCAAAAAAGGATTTATAGAAAGAGTTCTTCTTGAGAAATGAAGGAAACACATATTTACTGCTATTTGCCATTTTTAAATATGGTCTCATCTGATCCTCACAACATTCCTAGGAGATAGGCAGGTATATTATTATCCTTATTTTATACTTGGAGAAACTAAGGCATTCATAAGTTAAATAATTTGCTGCAGGTTATACAACTGGTAAAGACCTGAGGATGGATTTGAACTCAGGTCTTTCTAATTTGGAAGCCAGCACCTAGCTAATTTAACTTGAGGGGCATCTTGAAGGAAGAGAAGGATTCTATCAGGCAGAGATAAAAAGGGAGTATATCTCAGGTATGAGGGAAAACTGGTACGAAGACATGGAGAAGGATAATGGAGGGTCATGTGTGAGATAAAAAGGAAAGCGCATTTGGCAAGAAAGCAAAATGAAAGAAGGGGAGCGGTAAGCTGACAAAGATTTTAATCATCTTTTTATTTTGTTGATGGTCTATGTTTATGAGAATAATGAAGAAAATTTTAATAATGTATAAAAATGTGTTGTATATTCATTTTCCCCCTTTCAGTTATCAAGTGGCTAAATAAATACCAGCAAACCCTTGAAGAGGGGAATAAGTTAAAATGAAACTAGAAAGATCAGATTGGGCAAGGTTGCAAGAGATTTTTTAAATTTACATAGAAGAGTGTCTATTTGATCCTAGATGCACTAAGGAAGTATGGCAGTTTATAGAAGAGAAAAATATATTGAGATGTGTACATAAGAAAAATCATTTAGAAAGCTTTATGTAAGTTAGACTACAGTGAGACAGGACTGAGAAGCAGAGACCAAGAGGCCACTGCAATAATCTAGGCAAGAAGTAATGAAACTGTAAACTAAAATGTTGGCTATGTGAATAGAGAGAAAAGATGTAGATATATTGGGGAGCTATAAATTTATTAATTGGTTGGGTATAGAGGAAGGTTATAAATCTACATACTGGAAAAGTACTATAGTGATCAACTGAAAGAGCAGCTTGAGGTCTGTTTAGGAAATGTTAAATTTGAGATGTCTCATAGATACCCCATTTGACATGTCTGATATGCCATGAAAAAGTTAATCTCAAGGAAGAGGGTAAAATGGTATATTGATAGTTTAATTAGCAGCATAAATATAATTAAAGCCAAGGGAACAAACAAGATCATCACAGGAAAGTAGGGGAACTAGGATAGAACCTTGAGCATCCCACACAGCTAGATAATGTGATAAGTGGATTCCCAAAGGATATTGCCAAGGAACAATTAGACAAAAATAGGAAAACAGGAAATATAGTCCAAGTTCACAGAAGCAAGATCTTATTCAGGATAAATTTTTTCAAGAAGGATACAGATAGGGTTGGGGAAGGATAAGTGAGAAAGAGAGAGAGAGAGAGAGAGAGAGAGAGAGAGAGAGAGAGAGAGAGAGAAGGAAGGAGAGAATTTTACAATTAATGGATTAATGGATCATTTGTAATTTTGGAGAAAACTTCCAATTGAGCAGTGAAGTCAGAAGTTTGATTTCAAAGGGTTAATTTAAATGAAATGAAAGGAAAGGAAGTAGAGGTAGTAAATCTAAACCATTTTCCCCTAAAATTTGTTCTAAGAAAAAGAGATATATAATAATATATTGATGGGACAGTAAGTTCCAGTGAAAGTATTTCAAGAATGGGCATATTTAAAAGAAGTAGAGAAGAAGACAGTAGAAAGGGACAAAAAGAGGAAATAAACATGTATTTAATAATCACATATGCAAAAATATTTTAAAAGGTTAGAGATATGGGGAAAGGATAACTGTTTCATGGTGGAGAAGATGGAAGAAGATTGAATCCTGGGCATATGTAGAAAGGTTGACCTTGACAGGACAAAAGTTTATTGTATGAACTGATGGAGGGGGTGGGGTAAAGAAAGGGTGAAGGGTAATGTCAAAAGATTAAGAGATGGGAGAAGGGGCGATTCATATCAAATGACCTCAATTTTCACAGCAAATTACAGTTGAGGTCCTTAGTTGAGAAAGAAGTGAGAACATAGATAGGTCTAGAAGAGGAAACAGAATGCTTGATAAAATTTTTCTGAAGAATGAGATAGAATATTAACTAAGGAGGAATTACATGGATTGTCTTACCTCAGGAAGGTACATCTGAAATCAGATAACATGAGTTTATAAAGCACTTAGATCAGTTGTATAATCTCCTCCAATTTTATTCAATAATCTGTACACAGGAAGAGAGAATTTGTATGCTGGGAGTAATACCAGAATGAGTTTTGGAAGGGGATGAACACCAAAAGAACAAGGAAAGAAGGGATTTTAGAGTGGAGCACATTATGGAGTTAAATTGGATAACTATACAGTCAACATTAAAGAAGAGGAAAGTGAAGTAAAAGCAGAGGTTAAAAACATGAGGAAGGAAACAAATTATAGAGACTGGAAATTTCAGTGAGGAAAAAGAAGAAATTTTAGTAAAGTTAAGGCATATATATAACAAGAATCATTATGAGATAAGTAGAGGAATTCCAGAAAATTAGAATATTTATATGCAATAGCAAGATCTAGAGTGTGGTTATCCTTATATTGGACTGAGATAGAGTGAAGCAGAAGTCACTAGATTTAAAATGACTGAGGAATTTGGATCTTAGTATGTTTAAAGGAACATCACCATGAATGTTGAAGTACAAAGGCAGTATTTGAGGGCAGAGGAGGAAGATAGTCAGCCATGGCAATAATATAGAAATTAATGAATTTTACTCTGTGTTCCTATTTAGAGATGATATCATGGTATTTGTGCCCCAAACCTAGTGTATTATTGATCTGCCTGGAAGACATCCATTAAAAAAATTAGATCTAACCACCTACTTGGGGGGGGAGGATGAATAAACACTGTTTGTACAGATTTCATGTTATGCAATTTAATGGAATATATAACATCAGTTGGATGAATATGTATATGTATGTGTATGTATGCACATAAATTTATATTTATATGTTTACATAAATATGTAGATAATTGTTTGTATCTTGAATAGATAATACAATAAGTTGGATCTAGAATTGATCAGAAAGAAGAAACCTGTCAGGATCACCCTTAGGAAATTATGAAGCTATTTTAATGATATTCTCAGAAACAAAGACCAACCTTCTTAAAACCAATACTCTATTGATATCATTACATGTCATGGAACACTACTACATACTTCAAAGAATCTGAAATGAGTACCATCAAAAACAGTAAAGAGATATAATTTTGGAGAAATAATTGAGGAGCTGCTATAAACCATAACACACAATAAATAGGTAATTTTGAAGAAGACACTGAGTAAAAGATATCCTCAAGGAGATGTTTGCTTGAAAGAGGTATGCTTGAAAAATTCCTGGTCAAATATTTAGAGGGAGAGCTAACTCATGGCCATGCCATACTGAAATTATTGATACGTCAAAAGGAAGTAAAGTTATCAGCTAGAACTGAGATTGGGCAACTGATGACATGATAGGAAGGAATGGGGAGGATTAGGATCTGCGTTTTTGGGAAAAAACCAACACATCAGACAAGTCATAGATATATGAACATTAATTATATTCAGTGTGAAAGCACTGTATGGATAAAGAGAATAAGCAAGGGGTGGCTAGGTGGCACAGTGGACAGAGCACCGGCCCTGGAGTCAGGAGTACCTGGGTTCAAATCTGGCCTCAGACACTTAATAATTACCTAGCTGTGAGGCCTTGGGTAAGCCACTTAACCTCATTTGCCTTGCAAAAAAAACCCTAAAAGATTTTAAAAACTATAAGTCAAATATTACTGTATTTTTGTTATCAAGGAATTGATAGAGAAGAAAAGGAAGCTATACTCAAATATCTGAAATGTTCAGTGTTAAAATACAGGGAATAATCATTTCCAGAAAGTAATAATAACTGATGTAATATTTTGAATAAGGTTTCAAGAGAATTTGATATGTGTTGTCTTAAGGGATACTTTCCATTTTACAGATGAAGGTATAAAACTTCATAGATGGTATTGAAGGAACTCCAGTCAATTCCTAATCTTTCCCCTATTACTCTATTGGATATCATGCTTTCACAGGATAATAGACGGCAAACTGTCACAGAAAGATAATGCTCATTATAGTACCTTATACTAGAAGAGTGTTCTGCATTTTCTAGTATGTTATCATATACATTTGATTATTGGAGTCTTACAGCATCCCTGACACAATTGTCCCCATTTTATTAAAAGAACCATAGCTATTTAAGATGAAATTTATTGATCCTGACTAAAATGTTTAATTCTACATAAGTGAGATTGAGTACCAGAGAAAACAAATCTTAACTTCTATTTTTCCCAGTGGTTTTTTTGAACCTCTGGATATCTGGAGTAGCCAATAAGTCTACTTGCAATAAACAAACAATCTCATATTGCCTTCTAAGAACACAATATAGAAAGCACATAGACATTCAATTCTATGATTGAAGATTTTAGACACATGGTGATCTCCAAAATTAACTTTTATCTTCTTCATGTATAGTTCTCTGATCCACTCCGACACCCAGTCAGTAAAAACCTTCCTCCTTGAATCTCTATATACTTTTACATCCAATAATACACTTAGCAGATGATATAATACATATCCTGTTTTTCTGTGATTATGTACTGTCCTCCTGCAATTTAAGATGTAATTGGTACAGTGCAAGAAATCCTCAACTTTGAGCCAGGATAAATCTATTTCTGATATTTGCTTCTTATTTGCTTGGATCAAGATTAAAAGCCAACATTTTTTCATCTCTAAAATGAAGGTCCATAATACTTGAAACACTGATCCCTGAGATTTTTGTGAAGAAATGCTTTATCAGCCTTAATGCATCATGCAAATATGCATTGTCATCACTCAATCTTTAACTCCATAAGGAAAAACATCAAGTCTGATCTAAATTTTGTGACATGTCCTTCCCCTACCTCCAGTTCCTACCTAGTGCCTCACAATGCTCAGCATAGTATAACAATTTAATCTGCTAAATTGAATTCAATCAATAATTTCTGCTGGGGCTTATTTTTCTTTAATGTGGTTAAATCAATAACTAAACAGTTTAGCATAAAAGATCAAACCCCAAAATATTCCATTTGTCCTATATTAATGAATGCCATCAGCCACCTCTACTTTCAAGCTTTTCTAACAGCAAAAGAATATTGAAATCACAGCATTCTGTATCATAGTAGATGTAGAATCAGAGTAGGGGCACACCACTTACTTTATATGATGTATTTTGGTTAGGCCTTTCAATTTCTTAATTCTGTTTTATGTGTTAAGTAGAACTTATAGCTAGCAGTCCCTTTCCTTTGGTCAACAATTCCCTCCTAGAGAAAAGTAAATTGGGAGTTATGAGTTATTGATTGAAAACCATGTCATTCATCAGAGAAAATATTGGCTAAAAATGTCAGCAGCCATGCAAACAACTGTGCACATATCACAGATATTCCAGTTGTGTACTGATATGGAAACAAAAAAGACTTATTGATTAAATTGTGAAAGTGAGCTTGGTCCCCTTCAAACATGCCATCGTCTATGATACATTTTTTGTGGGATATGTTTAAATGTACCCAAGGAAAAAAAATCAATGGCAAATGAATGAACAGACATTGGAGCACAGCAAGACTGACCTTTAACAACAAAATAACCTTTGTTTTCTATTTTTTCTCTTCAAATATCTAATGATTCTAGTTCTAAAATGGAGTTTTCTGAATGTCTAATAGTACTTTGAAAATAGTACAAGAATTGCTTTGGAGGGGCTCAGTTTGTTGATTCCTGGGTGAAAATAATAATGCCAAATAGAAATTGTTTCCTACTATAATAAGGTAAGCAATACAATAAAACTCAGAAAGTCATTATTTAAAAAAAATAGAAAAATGCAAATTATTTTATTGTATTTTTTGTATTTTATTTTTTCCAAATACATGTAAATATAGTTTTTACTACTCCTTTTTGTAAGATTTTGACTTTCATATTTTCTTTTCCTCCTTTCCCTCCCTCTCCCTAAAACAGCAAATAATTTAATACAGGTTATACATGTACAATCATGTTAAACATATTTCTATATTAGTGATACTGTGAAATGAAAATCATAAAGGAAAAAGAAAAATACAAATATTAAAAAATGAAAATAGTATCCTTTGATATGAATTCAGACTCAATAGTTCTTTCTCTGGATGAGGACAGCATTTTTTATCACAAGAGTTTTGGAAGTGTCTTTGATCACTATATTGTTGAAAAAAAGCTAAGTCTATAACAGATTGCCTTCTGTGGCGGGTGCAGGGAGGGAAGCAAGATTGGGGGTGAAATTGTAAAATTCAAAGTAAATAAAATCTTTCTTTCATAAACAGCAACATAAAAAGAAGAGCTAAGTCTATCATAGTTGATCTTCACCCAAAGTTGCTGTTACTGTGTACAATGTTCTCCTGGTTTGGTTAAAATCATTTGGCATCAGTTCAGGGAAGTCTTTCCAGGTTTTTCTGAAGTACTCATGCTTATCATTTCTTACAGAATGGCATATTTATATTTCATGACTTGCTCAATCATTCTCGAATTGATGGATAACTCCTTAATTCTTTGCCTCCACAAAAAGAGCTGCTATATAAATATTTTTCTACATGTCAGTCCTTTTCCCTTTTTCATGATCTCTTTGGGATACAGAACTAGTAGTGGTATTTCTACATCAAAGATGATGCACAGTTTTTTTATCCCATTGGACACAATTCCAAAATAGTCTCCAGAATGAAATCCTTTATCTTTTCAAAATAATATTTTATTTGTTTTAGCTAAATATTTCCAATTTCAATTTCAAAATTAAATACTATTTTTATAAATTCTGAATTTCAAATTATCTCCCTTCTATCTTTTTTGAGAAGGCAAACAAAATGATTTTGATTATATATGTGAAGTCAATGCAAAGCATATTTCTATATTGGTTAAATGGAAAAAGAAAACATAAACTAAATAAATTGATAAAGATAAATTCTTTTAAAAAGCTATGATCACTGCTGCATTCAGAGTTCATCATGCTCTCTAGAAGTGAAAATTTCTCATCATGGATCCTTTGCAATTGTCATGGACAATTAATCAGAATAGATCTCTGTCACAGTTTATCTTTCTTATAGTATTGCTGTTACTGGGTTTTATGTTCTCCTGGTTATGCTTATTTTGCTTAACATAAGTTTATGAGGCTTTCCAGATTTTGCTGAATACATTTGTTTTGTTATTGTTTAAAGCACAATAGTATTCCACCAAAATCATAGGCCATAACTGTTCAGCCATTCTTTAATTTATAAAAAAAAATCCCTTGATTTCTAATTGTTTAAAAACACAAAAAAAGCTACTTTGAATTTTTTTGCAACATTGATTCTTTTACATTTTAGGCATGTATTCCTCGTACTGATATTGCTGGGTCAAAAAGTATGCAGAGCTTATAACACTTTGGGTTTAGTTTCAAATAAAATGAGAATGGTTGGAATAATTCACAATTCCACTAACAGTGAATTAGTGTCCCCATTTTTCCATACTGATTTCCACAATTGATTGCCAGGTTTTATGATCTACTACTTGTTCAATTTTTGTGAAGAGTCCATGTACAACTGACAAAAAAGTGTACTCCTTTCTATTTTCTCTCAGTTACTCTGAGGCTTATCATATCTAGCTTTTCTAAGATTCTGTAGATTTTCTTTACTTTTTCTTATTTGTTATATGGTTATGTTTATCTAACTCTGAGAGGGTAAAGTTAAGGTCTCCCAATAATCTAGATAGACTGTCTATTTCTTCCTATAGTGCATTTAACTTCACCTTTTAGAATTTGGATATTATGTAATTTGGTGCATATATATTTAGTATGTTCATTGTACATGGTGCATTTTACAAGATGTAGTTTCCCCACCTATCTCTTTTAATTAGATCCATTTTTGCTTTCATTTTTTCTGAGGTCATGAATTCTAATCCTTTTTTTATCTTTTTTAATTTCAACTGAAGCATAATAGATTCTGCTTAGCCTTTTACCTTTATTTCATGTGAATCCCATAACTGCTAAGTATCTGAGGTCAGAGTTGAATACACGAGGATGATTCTTCTTGATTCCATCCTTATTTCTCTATCTACTTAGCTGATTATGTGTGTGTATATCTGTATCTATATCTGTATCTATATCTGTATCTGTATCTATATCTATATCTGTATCTATATCTATATCTGTATCTGTATCTCTATCTCTATCTATATCTATATCTATATCTATCTATAATCTATATCTGTATCTGTATCTGTATCTGTATCTGTATCTGTATCTGTATCTGTATTTGTATCTGTATCCATATCCGTATTTGTATCTATATCTATATAATCAACTCACTATAAAGCCCTCTTTCTTTGCTGAATTCTTTGCCTAATAATTACAAAGTTCTTAATACTTTGATTTATCATCTTCACATATAGAAATAAATGTTTTAATCTTTTTCAGTCCCTCATGATTTCCCTTTTATGTTTACTTTGATGTGCTTCTTTTGGGTTTTGTAATAAAAGTCAAATTTTTCTGTTATGTTCTTGTCTTTGCATCAGAAATGTTTAACAGTGCTTTAGTTTATTAAATATTAATTTCCTTCCTTTTAAGGAACATTCTCAGTTTTGCTGATCTTGTCTATAATCCCAGTTCTTTTGCCTTCTGGAATATTATATTCTAAACCCTCCACTTTTAAAAAATGTGTTAGCTATTATTTTATGTGAATCTGACTGTGGTTAATGGTATTTGAATGGTTTCTTTCTGGTTGCTTGAAATATTTTCTCTTTAAGCTGGAAACTTTGGAATTTAACTTTAGTATTCCTAATATTTTGGGATTTGGAGCTCTCTCAGGAGGTGACTGTTGGATTATTTCATTTTCTGATTCTAGGACCTCAGAGAAAAATTTTATTTAATGATGTCTTGAAATATGATGATTATAGTTTTTGATCATGGCTTTTAAATAGTTCAACATTTTTTAAATTGTCTCTCTTCAATGTATTTTCAAGTTCAGTTGCTCTTCCAATGAGATATTCTGCATTTTCTTGAATTTTTAAAATTTATTTTGACTTGGCTTTATTGTTTTTTGATGACTTATAGTCATTAGATTCTAGTCAGCTAATTCTAATTTTAAGAAATTATATTCTTCAGTAAACTCTTCCTCCCCTCCAATTTGACCAACTATATTTTTCAAATGTGTTTTTCCCCCAACGAATTTTTTGTGCCTCTTTTACCAAATTGCTAATGATGTTTTCATAATTTTCTTTCTTTGCTTTTACTTCTTTGCCTTTTTGTCCTTCAAGCATTCTTATTTGATCTTGGAAAATGTTTTTAGTTGTTCTACAAATTCTTGTTGTGCTTGTGTCCAATTCATTTTTTCCCTTTGATTTTTGCTTGTAGCCATTTCTACTTTAATGCATTATTTTGAGCTTGTATCTAGATCTTTACTATCTCCATACTAGCTTTTTATGGTTATGTTATTTTTTTTTTGGTGCTGTTATTTGTTCATTTCCCACTCTCTTTCTTCATCTGGAACTTTGTTAATTCTGGGATTTGGTCTTTGTATGGTGGGTATAGAGTCATTATCTCAAGCTTAAGGGTTTTTGCATTGTTGTTTTCAGAACTATTTGGAGGGGTTTGAAATTATTTGGTGCTTGCAATGGTAGTGTGATCTCTTCTGACATTGATTACAGGAGATTGCTGGAAGAGCTGAGATGAATATTATCTCTATTCTGCCATCTTGAGTCCATCCAATCTATAATTTTCATCATTTTTTGTCTTTTTGTTTTCCCTGCTATGATTCCATCATCTTGGTGGTTGGGGTTCTCTTTTGATATATGTGCAAATTACTGAACCTAACATAGTAATTGATACCAAGTTTAAAAACTTGAAGAATAAATTTCTTTCAAATGAATTCAAACTCTATGTATGGGCATTTCATAAAATCTGTAAAGATTTGAAGTTCAGAATAAAGTAAATAAAACTATAAAAACCTGCTATCTAAGGTGGTCAGTAAAGAAGGCTGACCAATATAAAGTTGCAGTGTACAACAGGGTCTAATCAGGGAAAACAATGCTCATTTCAAAGGCAATGCAAAATAACAATAAATCCTTCTAGTAAAGAGAAAATAAACTTTTTAGTAGTATGAGTTTTTTAAAAAAATCTTCTGAAATCATCAGTCCAAAGCATTCTATATTAATATACCAATTTCTGTCATTATATGACAGTAGTTTATTGTGCACAAACATGAAAAAACATGTTGTGAATGGGGATAAAGTACCTCTCTTGCAGTTTCCCAAGTTAAAATGCTTTGTTGCTTTTTTAAAGGAAGTTAGAGATTAAAAGGATGATAATGGGGATCTATATCTCTCTGGTGAGTTAAGAACATCTGGGATGATTCCCTTACTAGTTCTTCCATAGAAATTTTACAGTCAGGTGGTGCAGTAGATAGAGCAGTAGGCCTGAAGTCAGTAAGACCTGAATTCAAATATGACATCCTTGTGTAACTATAAGCAAGTTACTTTACCTATTTATGTCTCAGTTTCTGAATCTGCAAAATAAAGATAATAACAGACCTGCCTCCAGAGTTTGTGAGAATTAAATGAGATGATAGTTATAAGGTATTTGGCACAGTGCCTGGCAAGTAGTAGGAACTTTACAAATGTTGATTTATTATTGCATTTAATTGTTAATATATTTTATATATCCCTTACAAAGTATATGTTGATTACCCTACAAGAATGAAAGCACCCTGAGGACAAGGACTGTTTCCTTTTTCTTTTTGCATTCCCAGTACCTAGCACAATGATGAACAAGTAGAAGATACTTAATATATATTGACTGAACAATGATCAAATATCACCAAATTAGTAAAATGTGCATATTATAAAAAAGGTAGACTAATAGTTGGGTGTGTGTATTTTGATTGAAATTTTAGTGTCAAATCAGCATATTAATAAATAAAACATACATGATAGATGATAAATAGATGATGGTTAGATATACAATATGCATGTAGAAAGAGGCAGAGAGTTTTGGAGAGGGAAGCAGAAGGAGATTGAGAGAGAAAAGATTGAGAGAGATCAAGAGAGATAGAGAAGGGGGACAGAGACAAGTAGATGAAAGACAGACAAAAGACACAGAAACTGAGGAAATGAGGGAGAGAAGAATAGGATAAGTGGAAGATAATTTCACAATGGAAACTACTAGCAATTGAGAGGACTGGGAATGGCCTTCTGTAGAAGCTAGAATTTGAGGTGTGTCTTGAAGGAAGAAAGGAATAAGAGGTAAATGTGATGAAGAAGAACATTCCTTGTACTGTCACTAATTAGTTGTGACCTTGAATAAATTGCTTAATTCCCTTGACACTAGGTTCCCTTCTCAGCAAAAAGAAATGATCAAGGCATAGAATTGCTAATTTCTTTCTATTTGGGCCATTCTACCATTCAAACATGCTCCAATTCAGAAAGAGTAGTAGGTGAGATTGACATTGTGTGTGTGTGTGGGGGGGTGTCCTTTCTTTTTTCAAATACAGAAGAAGCTGCTAGCTATGATGAACATAGATTCCTGCTCCTTCTGTTACTTGTATTATTCTGTGTGCACTGAAATTCTGATATATGAACCTTATTTTGGTTTCATGCCCAATTTATCAATGCAAACAACTCTTTCATTACATTGTTTTGAAAATAAAGGAACCATTTTGAAGCCAGGGAACATTGTGTGATATTCTTTCCTTTGCACTGGAGAAATGAACATCAGAGAAAATCTTGAAAAAAAAGAGGCAACATGGTTGATGAACAGCAGTTTATTATGATGGAAAGAGCACTTGACTGAGAATCAGATCTGGATGCCAGTCCTATTCTGTTCAGTACCAAAAACCTAGATCTGACAGAATCTTTTATATTCTCTAAGAGTATGAGAGATTTTAGACTATAATAGAGAAGTTCTAAACAGGGTGTCAGTGATGTTTTCTTAAAGAATATTTTGATAATTGTATTTTAGTATAATTAGTTTATAATCCTATATATTTATTTTTTGCATTTAAAGTCTTTATTCTGAGAAGGGATCCAGTGACTACTCCAGATGTTTAAAAGAAATTCATAAAAAAGAAAAGTTAAAAAATCTAGACCAGAGGACTCTAAAACACTCTTTGACTCTGATATTTTATGTTTGATAGTCTTCACGAGATTCTCCCCCTACTTTACTTCCATCTTCCCTCAAAATTGAAATAATATTCCTAGATAGCTACTATGTAGTATAGGAAAGTAATTTGCTCCCTTTGACCTCAAAGAGCTATAAACAGAATTGAATGAAGTTTTTCAAAATTAAACATCTACTTTTCTTCAAGATCAGACAATTCACATAGACTGTAAGTAGGACAAAAGAACTTGCCTATAGCCTTCTTTAAATATATATGTATATGTGTATATATACATATATATATATATATATGTTTGTAAATGAATTTGTACATCTGAATATGGTTACTCAAGAATACGGTCACCTCAGAAACAAAAAAAATATTCAATGACATGTTTGTAATATAATGGTTCTTGTCCTTCATTATGGAAGAAGACCAAAATGACACAAGTTACAGTGTGTCCTATTATGACTTATCAGAATGAATAGGAGCTCAAAACTATCATAGATCTAGCAAAAATAGTCCAAGTGAACTTCTCTGCAAAATGAAAGGAAGTTAGAGCTTTTCTTTCCATAAGGACGATTCAGAGACAGAAGTTGGTGAGATTGGAGTTACTCTTAATTTATACATCTCATATTTCCTTTAAACTGTTTCAATTCTACCTTGTGCATAGAACACAGTCACCCTTTCTAATGATGGTTCACCATGCTGGGTGGTCCTGTAACAGTGTCTCCCCTAGCATACAATTAATTCCAAAGATTTAAAGAGAGACTTTCAAAGTGTCCCTAAGGCGTCTTCTGACCACACCACCCCCCTGCACCGAGTGCTTGCACTTGCCATATGTGAGCTCTCCATAAGTGAGCTCTCCACAAAATAGTCTTTTTGGCAAATTTACTTATGGCAATCAAGAATTGTGGCCAGGCCATTGTATTTACACTAAATGCTTGACAGTTTAGCTCAAAAAAAGGACCATAGTATCTTTAGAATATAATATCTTCAGAATATTGCTAAGACAATTTAAAAGGAAATGATTCAGTTTCCTGGTATGGCACAGGTAGACTGCCCAGGTTTCGTTTCTTTTGATTGATATTTAATTTTTCCAAATACATGTTATGAAGGTTTTTTCATCATTCATCCATATTCATATGTATATTAAGTGACAAAATTTTTTCCACCTTCCCCTTCCCACCTCCTTCCCTTCAGCAGTAATCAGTTAGGTTAATATTATAAATACATATTTGTGTTAAATATGTTGATAGATTATTCATTTTCAGTTTAAGGAATTAGGATTAAAGGAAAGAAATACATAAATAGTATTTTTTAATAAAAGGGAATGTAGTGTTTAACAGATTATGAAGGACTTTTTTGGTTTGTTTTCTTTAGTTTCATTTTACTTCCTCTGGATGGGGATAGTGGCTGTCCAAAGCCAGTCTAATATGGTTGCCCTAGCTCTGCATTGCTGAGAGCAGCTGCATCCATCAACACTGATCACTGCTGTTGTTGTTGATGTATACATTGTTCTCTTGCTTCTACTCCCTTAGCTCAGCATCAGATCCAGTACATCATTACATGCTTCTCTAGAGCTCGAACATTTATGATTTCTTATAGAACAATAGCATTCTATTATATTCATATACCATAACTTGTTTAGTCATTCCCAATGGGTGGGCATCCCCTCAATTTTCAATTCTTTGCCACTAGAATAGAGCTGCTATGAATAATTTGAAACACATGAGATCATTTTTTTTTATGATTTCTTCTGGATATAGGTCAAGAATTGTAATTTCCTGGTCAAAGGATATGAACAGTTTTATTCTCTTTGGGTATAGTTCAATATTGCTCTCCAGAATCTGTTCACAACTCCACCTGCAATGCATCTATGTTGCAATCCTCCAACATCTTCTCCAGCATTAATCATTTTCCCTTTTTCTCATCTGGGCTAATCTAATAGGTGTGAAATGATACATCATTGTTTTTTTTTAATTTGCATTTTTCTAAGCAATGATTTGGAGTATTTTTCATGTGATTTTATATATATATATATATATATATATATATATATATATATATATATCTTTAATTTCTTCATTTGAAAACTATCTATTCATATCCGTTCACCATTTATCAATTGGGGAACAATTTGTAACCTTATAAATTTGATGTAATTCTCTATATATTTTACAAATGAGACTTTTATCAGAGCTCCTGCTTGTGAAGATTGTTTCCCAGATTTCTACTTTTCTTCTAATTTTGGTAGCACTGCTCCTATTACTGCAAAAAATGTTTTAATTCAATATAGACAAAAACATTTATTTTGCAATTTATAACTCCAATTCTTGTTTGTCCCCTTTCCACAGATCTGATGAATAATTTCTTGGTCTATTAGTTTATCTATGGTGTCACACTTTGTCTAAATCCTGTACCCATTTTGACCTTATTTTGGTATAGAGTATGAGATGTGGATCTGTGCCTAGTTTTCGCCATACTATATTCTAATTTTCCCATCAATTTTTTTTTCAAAGAGTGAGTTCTTAACCCAGAAGCTAATGTCTTTATGTTTTTCAAACAGCATATTACTGTAGTCATTTACTGCAATTTATTTTGAATCCATTACTATATTTCTTAACCAGGAACAGACAGTTTTGATGACTGATTCTTTATAGTCTAATTTTAGATTTGGTAGAGCTAGGCCAACTTTCTTTACATTTTTTCCATAAGTTCCCTTTCTATTCTTGATCATTTGGTGCCCCAGAGGAATTTTGTTACTTTATTTTAGCTCAATAAAATAATTATTTGGTAGTTTTATTGGTATGGCATTGAATAAGTAATTTAATTTGGGTAGAATTGCCATTTCTTTATTATATTAGCTAAACGTAACTGTAAACAATTGACTTTTTTCTAATTATTTAAATCCAACTTTATTTGCATGAGAAATGCTTTATAATTTCATTCATACAGTTACTGGGTTTATCTTGGGAGGTAGATTCCCAAATATTTAATTTCATCTGCTTTAAGTGGAATTTTTCTTTCTATCTCTTGCTGTTGGTTATTGTGTGTGAGTGTGTGTGTGTGTGTGTGTGTGTATATATATATATAATATATATATATATATGCTAATAATTTATGTGGGCTTATTATATAGCCTATATTACAGATTGACCAGGTTTCACAGGCATTTCACAATGAAGTTGGCACAACATTTCTGTAGTTTTTGTAGGTTTGGTAGTCAATCTAATAATTCCTCTTTCTCACACTTTCTATCACTGAGCTAGCTCTGGCAATGTATGTGTGAACCTCATGGTCAATGTATACATCCCCAGTCAAGGATTAATTTCTCCATTTGTTATAATCAGTGGTTCCACATATGCATGCTGTGGTGCTGGCTGATGGAGCACTAGTGTTTTCTTAGTCTTACCTGTTACACCAAAATTAGCAGAAGTATCAGAGAATTGATCCATACTTTGTGGCATCTCAGCTTCAGAGACTGCATTGTGTGCATGATTATCTGCAATCAGAAGATTATGCACCAAAACTCCCTCTACTTTGCTCTTGACTTGTAACCCTTTCAAATTTGCCATCAGTGCAGTAATTGACTTTAAGGCTATATTCATCCTCAGTGAAGGCATTTGATAACTCACTGAAAACATCATGCTAAAAAAGCATGGGAGCAAAGACACATTTTTGTTTCACTCCATTCATTACTGGTAAATCTCAAAAGCATCCTCTTCTATCTAGAAGCCCAAGCAAGCACACCATCATGGAACTTATGTACAATATATATATATATTAATTTCTCTGGGCAACCACATTTTGACATAATTTTCCATAAATCCTCATGACTGATGATATCAATGGCTTTGATCAGATTTATAAACTTTGTATGCAGACCTCTGTTGTCCTCCTGGCATTTGTCCTGAATTTGTCAGGCAGCAAATACTTTATCAACTGTTCCTCAACACTTTCTAAATTCACATTGTCTCTCAGGGAGATGATCTTTTTCAGGTGATGGACCAGATAATTGGGAAAGACTCTGGCAAGAATATTACCAACAATGACTAAATGAGAAACACCCCTGTGATTGTTATGGACAATCTATTCCCTTTATTTTTATAGAGATGGACAATGGAGGCATTTTTTATTTAGGTTTTTCTAAGGCAATGGGGTTAAGTAGCTTGCCCAAGGTCACACAGCTAGGTGATTATTAAGTGTCTGAGGCTATATTTGAACTCAGGTACTCCTGACTCCAGGGCCTGTGCTCTATCCATTGTGCCACCTAGCCACCCCCATGTAGGCATTCTTGAATTACTGGGAGATACCCTCTTTATGCTGTATAATCAGGAAAATTTTAGTCAAGTTTTTAATGAACATTTACCCCCTCCTCCACCTTGTAAATCTTAGCTAAAGTAGAATCATCAACAAGTGCTTTCACATGAGAGGAGACTGATGGCACCCTAAACCTCTACTTCAGTTGGAACTTTAGCTAGGGATGAATTGACTTCAACTTGAGGTAAATGTTCAATAACTTCTGTATTGATTGATGATGGTATGTTAAGAACACTATGGTAGCATTCAACCCATCTCTCTAGAATCTTTTCTCTATCACTAATCGATGTGACTCCATCAGCACTGCACAGTTCAAATACATCATCTGTCATTAACCCATAAATAACTTTCAGGGCATCATAAAAAGCACTTGGAATTGTTGTTATTCACATAAAACTGAATATCATCTGCTTCTTACTGAGTCAAAAATTCTGCATTTCTCTAAACTTCACTTGTACTTTACTTTTGATAGAATTAAATGCCCTCTTAGAAATGTATGAAGTACCCAGCTGGCAAATCCTCTGGAGTTCTCATTTTTCATTTAGCAACTTCAGTGTTTTCCTATCATTTTCAGCAAACCAGTCTTGATGTTTGCTAGTGTTCTGACCCAGTTGGAAAAGCAGTTCTATACATTAAATCTCAGAAAGCTTTCTGCTCCACTGTTGCCAACCATTTGTTGACTCAATTTTCTCTCCAAGTCATCGTTAGCAATAAACTGTTCCACTCAAAGAAGCATTCCAATTTCTTGAAATTAATTCTTCTAGTAGTCATTTTGCCTTGGGGCAAGCATGTAGATTGACTGTGTATATTTAGCTTGGAAAGGGTGAGTCTTTTTTTGATCACTTGGTGCCACACATTGCCATCAGCACTCTAATATCTTTTCTGTCTCTTCTCATTACAGTCTCATAGTCTTCTAGATACCAACATTTTCTGCAAGGTTGCATCCAGGAAGTTTTATTGTATTTAGGCAAAAGGAAGACAATGTTTACAAAGGTCATGAGGTAAGCAAGTCTTCAGTAATTAGTGACCATTGCTGTTTCTGTTTCCAATTCCATTCCTTCCAAGGACTCCCTACCTGTCTAGTAGTATTAAAATCACCCAGAATCATAAGTTTGTCCTCTTTTGGTACACTGATGATGGTGGACTATTATCACTGATGAGGAGTGTCTCCTATTCTTCATAAAACTTTTCTTTGACTTCATCAGGGCTTGTAATGTTTGGAAAATAGGCACTGATGAAAGCAGCTTGGTGCTTTCCTACAAGTGACAATCACATTGTCATGAACCTCTTATTTACTCCTTTTGATAGGCATTCAGACTTTTTGACTAGATTAGTTTTGATTGCAAAACCTACTGCAGTTTCATGGCACTCCACTTCACTGAAGTCAGCTGGTCTTCATTTGCCAAATGTTTCACTTAGAGTTGCAATTCGAGTATGATATCTCCTGAATTCTCCTGCAAGAAGAAATGTTTCCTTTTGACTCTTGTATCTTTGTTGTCTATGAGCCTGTGCATGATCCAATGGTAATGGAATCTCATTTGAAGAAGTTTTTGTAGATTTTTTTGTGTTTTGACCACAGGTAGTATCCCCACTTGCCACAGTAACAGTCAGGATTGGTTAAGCAGAAAATTTTTAGTGCATCTTTTCTAGCCCCTTCCTCATACCAGAGGTGAGCATTGCATGCAATCCTTAAAAAGTTGCTCAGACATACAGGGGGCTGCTGAATCCCAGTGCTGCTTCCAGGGAGGAGATGACCCTATCACCTGGGTTTCCAGTGTGCAACGCTGTGACAACAGCTTGCAGTGTATCCACATTGGCTGCTTCATCATGTGTCTGTCACATAGGACTTTGAGAAAGATGGCAAAATAGTATATGGATGATATCTTTTGATCATGCATAAATTGGATTTAAATGATACAGAGTTGTACCAAGTCATTGGCCTCATTCTCTCTTCCAAAGTCATCATGGCAAGATAGAGTCAAGAAAATGAGGACTCTAAATACAGTGGATGACTTTGATGTCTTCAATGTGCTTCAGCTGTTTTCATGACCATCGGAACATTTTATTTTCATCCACCCATTCCATGAATGGAAGACTTCACATGCTCGATAGTGCCCACTTCATCAATGGGTTTGAGACCTTCTCAACCTGATTTAGCACATCTGCCAAAATACATTACTGGGTCTGGGCCACTATGCATGGAATAGCTTCTTGGAACCAGAGGTGAGAATTGGGTGACTCAAGTGGATATCAAAGATGGAAAGCATCCATGAAAAAGATTTGGCAGTCCTCCCACCAGCGGTACTACTCTTCCTTGAATATCACTATATGCCAATAACATATGTAATTATATATGCTGCATCTGTGATGTATATTTTTGCATACATATATGTAAAATATGCATACATGTATGCAAATAATGGGTAGAGTGCAGACTTTGTAGAGCAGATATTTTGACAGACCATTATTAACAATGTAATCTTGGTTAAATTTCTTAACTATTCTGTATCTCAGTTTCTTCATTTGTAAATAGGAATAATAATAGCTCCTACTTCACAGTATATGATCAGAATCAAATGACTTAACATATATAAAGAAATTTTCTTTGCAAAACATAAAAAGTTATATAAATTCTAAACATATCTGCATGTATGTATATGGTTGGACATGTATGCTATATTGGGTATATGTTTTTTAAAACAACATATATGGGTGATAATACTATTTCTTATTTTTCCTTACTTTCTAATTTTTAGATAAATTTCTCCCTTGTTCCTTCCCATTATTCTGTTTGATTTTTCTTGGAACTATTCAGGGACTTGTTTTTCCACTGATAGTCAAAACGGTTTGGGCTTGGTGCTTACTTTGGCCATTAATACTTTCAGCTCCATTGCCGGATTAGAGTTTTGGCTCCATAGACCCCACCCCGTTTTATGCTCCAATGCTTTTTCCCAAGTCTGGCTAATAAAGATGTGCTAAAATCCTTGTAAATAAATTAGCTACATACCTCTGATTAAAGACTTACCCCTCACCAGTCAAAGGATTTGTTCCTCTGGAGTTCTCTGGGATTGTGATTAGAGTTTAAATTATTGGCTCCCCTCATCATGTAGCTCACTGGATCTTTTTTTTTTCTCCCCCGAATCACAAGGAAGAGACACAAAAACCAATATATCTGGTATTTTAAAATCTGAAACTACAGAAGGGAGATATCAGTTCTGGGATAATTTATTATGGTATTTCTTAATTAAAAGGTGCAAGAAAAGCCTTTGAAAACAAGACTTGAAGATTTTTAGTTTATCATTTGAAATCATACAAGAGTATGCTGGTAAGTGCTTAATAAGTAGAACTATAAAACGTTTGATCAACACACTTTTTGATTCAATCAAAATTATTGACGTTTTTGCCAACACTTTCTTAAAACTAGAAAGTTAACAAAGCAATAAATCTAGCCCTGATATGTAGAATTTGCTGATTCATTATGTTGAAATGTCCTTACTGAACATATATCTACTAACTTTTGAAATTGCTATAGTCAGTATAGAAACTGACTCCAAAATGCCTTTCCAGGGTCATCACACCAAAATGTTCTTCTTTTTAAAAAAAATTATGAAGAAAAAAGCCAAATATGGTCATTGATGTTAAAAGAAATCTTGGATTTCTAGTCCAACTTTCTCATTTTAAAGTTGAGGAGACTAAATCCCATATAGGGTATGCAACTTACCCAACGTCCCCTAGGGACTAAGGACAAGTTTTAAACTCAGGTAGGTTCTCGTAACTCTAAATCTAGTGATCTTTATATCAAATAGTCTTAAGGGGGGGGGAATTAAAACCTAAATGAATTATATAATATTGAAATTTTGTGATACTAATAAAAATTTCAATAAGTGACTTATGTATGGTACTTTACACACATTTGTTCATTAAAATCTCATTTGTGATTATTCATCATTATCCTGTGTTCTTAAGGGCAGACTACAAGTAGAAGGCAACTCTATCAAAAATGTATGGTATGTCAATTGCCAAGATAAGCTTAGCTAAGAATAGAAGAGCACATTGTCCAATTGTTTACAGGTGGCTTCATTTTTTCAGTCATATCAATAATAAGGTCACAGAAGGCATATTCATTAATGTAAAAGCAGTTATTAAACATTAGATATCACTAAAATTATGGAATAGTGAAATATTATAGATATTACTTTCTGTTTATCCTTCCTTATAGAGAAATCAATTAGCCCAGTTTTTCAGATGAGTAAAATGATATATAGGAAACATGGTTTATCCATAGTTGCAAGACTTGCAAGCTATAGAATTCAAATCTAAGACATAATTTACTCTCTTTCCTAAAAATTGTATGACATTTTTCTACAACAGAGATTTCAAATATACAACTGAGGAAATATACTCCCAAGTACTATGGAACTAGGTTAAAATGTAATTGGAATTAATGCTATACCAATCAAACTACCAAAAACTTATTTTATAGAACTAGAACAAATAATGCAAAATTCATCTGATACAAAAGGTCAAAAATATCAAGCGAAATAATGAAAAAATGCAAAGAAAGGAGTTCTAGCTGTTCCAGAGCTAACCTTATAGAGTGACTATTTTCAAAGCTATTTGGATTTGGTTAAGAAATAGAATGGTGAATTAATGAAATATGTACATTACACAGGTCACATTAGTAAATAACAATAGTAACCTGCTGTTTAATAAACCCAAAGACTAGCTTTCAGAATTAAAAACTCACTATTTATCAAAACTCACTGAGAAAAACTGGAAAATAATATGACAGAAATCAGTCATAGATAGCATCTTATACAATATAAGAAAATAAGGTCAAAATAAGGTCAAAAAGTAAATAATTTATATATATAAAGGATGATACCATGAGCCAATTAGGAGAGTAAGGAATAGTTTACCTGTCAGATTATGAAGAGAGGAAGAATTTATGATCAATCAAGAAATAGAGAACATTATGAAATATAAAATGGATAATTTTATTATATTAAATTGAAAATATTTTTCATAAATAAAACCAATGCAATAAAGATAAACAATACAGTGATCAAAGACAATTTAAAGAACCTAATGATTGAAAATGCCATCCATGCTCAGAGAAAGAACTATGGAATCTGAATGTAATTCATGACTACTATTTTTGTTTTAGTAATCTGCTTTTTGGTTTTTTTTTTCTTTCTTGAAATTTTTCCATTTGTTCTCATTGTTTCCCTTTCACAACATGACTAATATGGAAATGATTGTGCATGTATGACCTACAACAAATTATTTGATGTCTTAAGGAAGAAAGAAGAAAAGGAAGAATAAAGAAAAATTTGAACTTCAAAATTTTTCAAAAATTAATGTTGAAACCATCTTTACATGTAATAAAAAAATGTAAAATACTATTAAGATAAAAATAATATAATTGAGAAATATTTAACAAAATATACAAAAAATTCAGTAAAACACAAATAATGTTAACATATGGTTTCCTAGCTCCCTAATGTGACATATGGAGATCTTAAGGATGTTTAATGGCCCTACTTTATACTCGAATTTGACACCATTTAATTCCATAGTTCTCCCCAGAAATTTACTGAGCTATGAGTCAGGTCATTTCATGGTTTGGATTGTTTTAACTGTCAAAAGTTCTTCCTATGTTTGATCCAAAATCAACCTTCCTGTACCTTCCACCCATTAGTTCTAGTTTTGCCCTCTGTCACCCAATAGAATAAATACAATTTTTATTCTAACCTTCAAATGTTGTAAGACAGCAATCATGTCATAGGTCAAGATTTGACATGGTTCTTCTGACTTGAGTATAATACCATTATTGTTCCCCATATGTCAGTGTCAGAATTAATCTTACATTTCATATTTGTGTGTGTGTATATGTGTGCGTGTGTGTTTGTATGTGTCTGTGTGTGTCTATGTGTGTGAAACTGATGTATATTTTAGAAGTTAATTTCATAAAGATTTGCTTCATAGAGTTGAAAAGGAGAAATTCTGATAATAATCCAACTCAATTTTCTTCTCAAACATTTGCTAATCCTCAAACTACAACTGTGAGGCAGCTCTGTTTTACCACAAAGGTTAATAGCCTAGAAAATAAGAACAGTTCTTTGAGTAAAGATACCCATATTTCTTTGCAGACTCCATAAGCAACCTCTCCCTGCTGCTATTTATGGTAAGGAGCAAGGGGACAAGAACAGGGATGGAGATAATGCTAAAATAAAAGTGGAAAATTTACTCATAAAATCATATTGACTTGAAAATACAATTAAGAGAACATTATTTAAAATTCTTATTAGCAACTCAATTTTTGCTTTAGATGTTATGATTCCTACAAGTCACCATACCTCCCTTGGCTCATCTGAATTAATTTATCCTGGTCTTTTTTGTTGTCATTCTCACAATTTGAGCCTTGAAATTGTTGTACTAACATAAACAAAATTTCTTGGATTCCTCAAATTTTTGTTTGGATCAATAAGCATTTAATTATATCCCCAATACTTCCAATTTCATTTCTTATTGCTAAATTATGTAAATAATTTCAGAAATTCCAGGACTCAAAAGTAGGAAATGTTGGAGGGTGAACAAAAAAACTATTTGTTTAATCATCAGATGACCCTGCTTTGAGTTCCAGCTCTGATAGTCATCCTTCAAAGAAGTTATCATATCAATGATAATCAACTTTCACATTAGTAAAATAAGAACTAGAGGAGGATGTTTAGCAAGATTATTTTCTGATTCTAAGTTTACAATACTATCTCTGTCTTAGTATGACTTTGGAGTCAGAAGATTTGTCTCTAATTCCCAATTCTCTGCACCAATAACTTCTCTTCAGTCCCAAGTGTTCATTTCTATAAAATGAAATGAATTCATTCTACTGTGATAGTTAAGTAACCATAGGCAAGTCAGAGATTACTCTTGGAGTTTCAGTTTCCTCATTTTAGAAGAAGAGGTAAAACTAGACACCATCTAAAGTCCCTTCTAGTTCTATGTTCTCAATAATTGTATTATATCAAGTCAGAAGAACCATGTCAAATCTTGACTTATGACATGATTGCTGTCTTACAACATTTGAAGGGTTGTCAGGTAGAATAAAGATTGTATTTATTCTATTGAGTGACAGAGGGCAAGTGGAATACTTTAATATTACTTAAAGCTCTGCCAACCCAAAATCCTAGAGAGTGAGTTCATTCTACTGTGAGAGTTATGTAACCAAAGGCAAGTCAGAGGTTACTCTTGGAGTTTCAGTTTCCTCATTTTTAGAAGAGGTAAAACTAGACACCCTCTAAAGACCCTTCCAGTTTTATGTTCTCAACATTTCCATCTTTAAAAGGTGAAATTGGACTAGATGACCGTTGAAGTTCCACTAAGCTTTATACCTATAATTCTATAAAGTGATTTGACTAAATTGATATTACTAACAAGTGATAGAGTCAAGATGCTAACCTACATCTTCTAGACTCCAAATTAAATACTTTTTTGGAGGCAATCAGGGTTAAGTAACCTGTCCAGGGTGACCCTGCCAGTAAGTATCTGAGGTCTGATTTGAATTCAGGTCCTCCTGACTCTAGGGGCTAAAACCAGAAATTTAGAGCTGAATAAAAATCTAAATGAGCTGTCCTTCTTCAGCTGAAGAGGGATTTAAGACCTAGAGAAAATCTCAGAATATCTTTGTTCAATCTGAGACTTAAACCTGGAGATTCTGATTTCATATGGGAAGTTTTATTTCACTCAAATTATTCTTCTCTCTTTCTGAAGTTGCTATCATTCTTCTTTGAAGGTAGAGTGAAAGGAGATCATACATAATATGAGAAAGGTAACATTCCCATGACTATGTAATGATTAGTCAAAATATAATTATTATAAATAAATACATCATTTTACCTCTGTCATGCTTGGGGTTTTATTACATTATATATTACTAGAATTAGTCTTTGAGAAGATCAAGATACAGAGAAGCATTTTTGGGGGGGGTCTCTGATCACAATTCTTGGTGCCTATTTATTCTTCCAAAGACAGTCTCATTGTTTGACTCTGGCTGACAGATAGAAATGGAAGCTCAATGCTAAAAGTTTACCCTAATCATTGAAGTTTAGAGTGACAGAAGTAGCATTTGCATACATGGGATGCTGGAGAGCTATTTGTTGGTCTGAGAGTCATTCTCAAAAACTGGGAAAAAAGATGTAGGAATGTCCAGAAGGAGGTGGTAGGAGAGGGAGTTTTCACCTCATCAGAAATAAAGGAAAATGAATTTTAAGCAATTTATTTAACCTCATAGAAGTACTTTCTGAATGTGCAAAATTAGGATTTAAACAGTTGCTCTACCCAATGTTGAGGAAGGGTTATAAGAATAACTATTATAATAATAGGCAGCATTTATATATTACTTTAAATTATACAAATGTTTTTCATATGTTAAATAGTTTGATCTTCATAATAATCCTCTGAATTAGATGCTATTATTAATACATATTTTATTATAGGGAACCTGAGGCAAAGAGAGGTTTACGAGACCTACTAAGGCTCACATAGCAAGTAGATGTCTGATGCAGAATCTGAATTCATGGTCTTGGCTTAAAGTTCCACTTTCTGTCCTCTGCAGCACCTAGCTGCCCTGTTATGAGGAAAGTAAATAGTGAACCTTAAGGTTTTAAGAAATATGGGTGATGTTACTATTGTTATTGATGATGACAATGAGGAGGAGGAGGAAGAGGATGGTAATGGTGGTGACTGTGGGGGTGATGATAGTGGTGATATAAATGATACTTAATTAGGTGACCTGAATTAGATCCTAGATCAGAGCTGTATTCACCTCTCTGAGTTTCAATTTCTTTTTCTGAAAAAATCAATGATAAAGAAATAAAAATGAAGGCCCTAGGTAATGGTGTGGGTACTGTGCTAGACTGGAAGCAGAATAAATTATAATCCTGAGTCTAACATGTCCTAATCTATTGCAAATTACTCAATCTCTTTCGGTCTTAGATTCCTCATCTGTAAAATGGGGATAATATTAGCACTTTCCTAAAATGATTGTTATACAAATTACATGAAACAACCAATGTAGTGTTATGCAAAACTTAATCACCACAAAAATGCTGGTTATAGTCTTATTTGTATCATTTAGTTACTATATTATCTATTTAACAGGATGATGATGATGACAAAAAAGTTTCATGAGCCTTAAATCAGTAGAAGAGTATTATTTGTCACATTGTATGTTATCTTTATCATGATAGATTGTTCATTACATGTATGTTTTGTGATAATTTTTTGCAACCTATTCAAGCCCATTGATAGCCTCTTTCTTCAATAGCTAAGTAGTCCTGTTCAAAACAACTGGATGCTATGTTTAGACTTCCAAGAAAATAGTCAGGTAGTAGTTATACATATAAACTCTATGGGCACTTTATATTTCATTCCGTAATATTATATAACTAAACTTTAGTACAGAGTATTAGACAAGTTGATTTTATATACAAAAAGAACACAAGCAAATAAACACACAGTTTCATGTGATGTTTCTGAAATCACATTCTGAATAACACCGAGCAAATAATCTCTCAGAAATCTAGATTGCTCTGTATAAATCTGGGAAATTATTTGAAATTATGTCCAAAGTATTATAAAACCATGCTTACCCCTGTGGTCAAACAACACCACAAGTATGCCTGTATCCCAAAGACAAAAAAAAGGAAAATGTCATGTATATTAAAAAATTTTTATAACAGCTCTTTTTATAGTGCAAAACATTGGAAAATGAGAAGCCAATCAATTAGATAATGACTGAACAAGATATGATATATGATTGGATGGAATAAATTGTGGTATAAGAAAAAATGAGCAGGATGCTTTCAGAAAAATCTGGAGCAACATGAACTGAATCAAAATGAAATGAGCAGAACTAGGAGGACATTGTACATGTAATAACTGTAAATAATTTACCTATACTTAGTAACAAAATGATCCAAGATAATTCCAAAGGACAAATGACGAAACATGCTACCTCCAGAAAAACAACTGATGGAATCTGAATACAGTTCAAAACATACAATTTTTACTTTATTTTTCTTGTTTTCATTTGGTTTGATTTTCCTACTATTTTCTTTAACAACATGGCATGACCTCATCAATGAGGGTGCTGCATTCTGAGGAAGGCAGAATTGAAGCAGCTCAAAGGAAATGTGATATACTTAAGTTTAGAGTACTAACCCCAGGTGTTTACATGGACTATGTTTTTTTGTTTGTTTGTTTGTTTTTGTATTTTTTTAATTTTTATTCCTTTATTTAAGGCAACAGGGTTAAGTGACTTGCCCCAGGTCTCACAGTTAGGTAATTATTTAGTGTCTGAGGTCAAATTTAAACTCAGGTCCACCCTGAGTCCAGGGTCAGTGCTCTATTCAACTAGCTTCCCCTCATGTGTACTATTTGTGTCTAACCTGTGGTAGAGCATTCTGGGCTCATATTGGTCTGATCAGCCATAGTCGAACCTGCTGTAATTTGTCTCAAACAGAGTGATGTAGTTTTAATTTCCTTCAGTAATGAAGGACAAAGACCAACCAACCAACCAACCAACCTATATGGAAATATATTTTCATGACCCATATGTATAACCTCTCAAATTGTTTGCCTTCTCAATGAGAGGTAAAGAGGAGATAGAGATAGGAATTTGGAATTCAAAATTTAAAAAAATGGTTAAAACATTTTATGTATAATTGGTAAAAAATTAAATAAGGAAAAATATATTTATTAAGTGGAAATTAATTGAACTCATTAGAAACTTCATTGACTGAAGAGGTAGTCAGTCTAGTTTGAAGAGAAAAATTATTTCAAAAGAGGTTAATAAATTCATGGCAGTAAATAATGATTGTCATAACCTGTATTTTGAAATGTTTGTACTGAGTCAGAGGCATCATATATGTGGCCCAAAATATTATTCATCTCTTTCCTTCAAAGTGATTTTGTTTCAAAACACCTTAAATTCTGCATCCGCCAGAGGGTTTGTCTGTTTTTTGTAAGAAGTGTAGGAAAGTAGGTTTTAAATCAGAAGACCTACATATCCCATTTGCTAACTGTAAGACCTAAGGCTAATAGCCATTATATTTCCCAGTCTTAGCTATATAAATTATAAAATGTGAGTTTTGAACTAGATAATCTCTAAGGTCCCTCCCATCTCTAAAACTGACCATTTCTTTGTTTAGCCCTTGAGAATTATAGTTCTAACTATCTTGTTCCTCAGCAAATCAGGCACCATCAGATAAAAACCATGAGTATTTTTAAATAAATCTTGGTAAATTTAAAATAATAGCATGAAGTATTAAAAATAGCTCATACTAGTAAATCATGAGGTAAGAACAAAGGACTGAAAGTTTAATGAACTTGAAATTCAAATACCTTTCACTCCTCTTGAAATTATCGCATACATCTGAAGGCATAAGAACAAGATTAATTAAAATGTAAAGAGGAAAAAGGGTAGAAAGAGAATAATCATTGTATGCTAAATTCACCTATATGAAAATACAAACAGCTTAGTTAGCAGAATACTGGCCACCCAAAGCACAGGCAGATTAAG
Organism: Macrotis lagotis; assembly: GCF_037893015.1. Classification (NCBI taxonomy): domain Eukaryota; kingdom Metazoa; phylum Chordata; class Mammalia; order Peramelemorphia; family Peramelidae; genus Macrotis; species Macrotis lagotis. The sequence goes on along the minus strand of NC_133660.1, from coordinate 208,305,070 downwards.
TCATACACATGGAAGAATAGAATTGGCTTTGCATTTCCTTCTTAATTTTCAAATTTCTAAGCAGGTACTCTTTGAATTACATCATCATAGGCAAAAGTGTTAATAAGATTTATAGAATTCTCAATACCAATACTGCCTCCTCATGGACAAGTCTCTAATTTCCTCCAAGGTTCTCCCAATGGCTATTCCTCCAGAAAAGATATTCTCTGTGCTACATCTGTGCTTTCATCCATTTCATCCAGACTGGTTCCTATTCTTTTTTTTTTTTGGTTCCTGTTCTTAAAACAGGCTCTTCACTTAAGATTCCTTATCCAGTCTTTAAAGTTTACTCAAATGATGCTACTTCCTTATCCATTAATTCATCCTTAATTACTCTCTGCTTGTATCCATTTTCCCCCTAGAACCTCACATAGAATGACTGAAATGCAACTAGCAAAGGAAATAAATATTGATGCAAATACTACTTACTCACTGAATGACCTTGAGCAAGGGATTTCAAAATATGAACACCATTTCCTCACCTGTGAAGGTAAGGATACCTATTCTTTCTTGATCTAAATCTTTTATGAATTTGCATTCATGTTGCAAGTACCCAGGTTATGTAAAAATTTTTCTATGAAAGAGTAAGTATGACAAAGTGTTCAGAGGTTTATATTCTAAGTCAGCTTGGAAAAGTCAATTCTGTCTCTTAAGATTAGCTATGTGAACTTGGGCAAGTCACTAAATCTCTATGAGTTTTATTAAATATTAGTGCTAAAAATTAAAAATGGTTCAAAATCTGCTTTGACAAAGAGATTTCCCAGAGAGGTAAAGCTACCAAGCCCTTGATCTTTTGTCTTATTGTTTATTCTGCCTTACCATCTTTTATAGGATGAAACCAAAGGCAAAGCCTCTCAAATGTTACCCTGAATTCTAGAAAGATAATATCTACAATGATTCATTAAATTCAGTCTAATAATGTCAAAACACCCAATCCATTTTTTATTTAAGCAATGATTGAGAATATATCAAACAGAAAAAGAATTGCATGTACTTCCTATCACCTCAGTAATACATGAATGTGCTTCAATATATCAAATGATCAGATAATCAAATGCATCTAACCAGAGGCACAGTCTCTAACTTTTTCATTAATAACTTAATAATCTTGTTTATGCTTAAAGAATAATGACATCATTTGATACTCTTCTCTATTATTGATCAAGATAATTAGAGTTTTAAATGTGCCCTTCGTTGTGCAGAAACCTTTCTACAAATGGGATATCATTACCAGAGTCAGTTATGTGGTGCAAGGGATAGAATATCATATGTGTATTAGCTGAGTGACACTGAATAAGTCAAATAACTTCTGCTTGTCTGAGTTTCCTCAACTGTATAATAGGGATAATAATTGCAACTACATCTTTGATTTTTTGTGAAGATCAAATAGGTTTCAATTTGTAAGAAGAATCACACATAGAATAGTTGTTACTGAATCATTTCTGATATGTCTGTTCTTGTGACCCCATTTAGAGTTCTCTTGGCAAAGATACTGGAGTTTAGTCATTTCCTGGTCCAGATCATTCTACAGAAGAGGAAACTGAAGAAAAGAGGATTAAATGACTTAGCCAAGTTCACATAGCTAGTAAGCAAGTGTCTAAGACTGGATGTTTTCCAAGCCCAGTTCTCTATCTAGCTATCTCTGGTATATAGTAAGCACTTAAAAATAAATATTCCCTTATTCTCATTATACATTATATTTTTAAATGCTCATCTTTTTGCTAAGCTTAATATAAGTGCAAATAAACCATATTCCATATTCATTCTCATAAAAAATGAAGCATTCTAGACAGGAATGTAGATAAAATCTGCAAGATGTTAATCCATATATATTTCTATAGAAATATCATAGTAGTAGTCAGCAGTACCTGAGTTCAAATCTGACCCCAGACATTTAATAATTATGTAGCTATATGAGCTTGTGCAAGACATTTAGTCCCACTGTCTTATAAAAAAAAGTCATATAAATAAAAGTCCAATGATTGGAAAAATCTGAAATAGCAATCAACTGTCTCCTTTTATTTAAACCAAGATCAGATTATAGAAATTAAAGGATGTGTGGTGAAGGAATAAGGTGTTTTGACCTGAGATTCAGAGGGATCTAGGTTTAGATGTGGATTCTTGGTCCTTACACTCTCAATGACTTTGAATAAATCACTTCCCCACATTAAAATGAGACCATTGGTTATATGATTTCTATATCCTTTCAATTTTAAATTAATTGATTAAAACAATGTCTTCTTCTTGATCTTATCATCCTTTTACATATCAGAGCTTTCATAGACCCTGATTACCTGTAGTTCCATGACAGAAAAGTCCCAGATTTCTAGGAAAAATCTAAGGAAAGTTTTAAACCATCAGCCATTCAAATGGTGGAAGTATTGTTGATGACATTTGTCCTTCATTCTTTAACAAGATCATGATATCAGGGAGGTGATGACATATATGTAAACTGGATTTGAGTGGGAGTGGGATCTGTGCTAAAATACCAGATTCATTTTCTCCTCTGGATTCATCTGGGTCCAGTGACCAGAAATGAATTAGAATGACTGGAGGTAGTCCTGGATATGAGAAAACCAGGGTTCTGTGACTTGTCCAAGGTCATATAGATAGAAACTGTCAAACATGAAATCAGGTCCTCCTGGCTCAAGGGCTGATACTCTATCACCTAGCTACCCCTCAGTAATGGTAAATAGAAACTGACTGGTGTATATAGACTTAGAAAACCACAAAATAACATTAACTGTATTATATTGTAGTGGCACTATTTTGTCATTGTCTTTCTGTGTAACTAGAGTAAATGAGTTCAATTCAGTAAAAAACATCTTCCCTACTGTATAGGGTCTTTTACATTGTCTTGCCCTCATATGTGGCCTGAATAGTTGTATTTCCTCTTGCCATCAAACACATACCTATTAAAATATTTTCATACAAATAGATAGGTACCTTTCTTTTTTTTCCCTTTGATTCTTTGGGATAAAAATCTAAAAGTGATACTACTGAATAAAATGGAAGGCAATTTTATAACTCTAGATGTAGTTCCAAATTGTTTTTCAGAATACTTTGATAAGTTCACAACTCCACCAATGCATTAGTCTACCAATTTATATGTGGGTATATCTATATCTATCTGTCTATCTATCTATCTATCTATCTATCTATCTATCTATCTATCTATCTATCTATTTATCTAGATATATCATCAACCTTTGTGTCTAAAGTATTTATTTAGTCTAGGTCTACTTTCTGCCAAATGGCTTTCCAGTTTTCCCAGGGATCTGTTTTATCAAATAACAAATTTCTGCCTCAAAAACTGAATCTTTGAATTTATCAAAAAACAAATTATTATGACCTTTTACTACTTTGGAAACTGTACTTAATATAGCCTACTGCTTCACTACTCTACTCAATAGCCAATACAAATTGCTTTTTTAATATCTTTTTGTAATGTATTTTGAAATCTGGAATTCCTAGACTGCCTGCCTTGTCTTCTAGATCTTTTGTTCATCCAGATGAAATGATGCAAAATTTTGCTATATATAAAATAATTTTTGGTAGTTTTATTTCTATGACAATGAATAAGTAGACTTATTTAGGTAGAAGTATCATTTTTATTATATTTATTTCACCTGTCCAAAAGTAATTAATACTTTTCTAGCTGTGTGGCTCTAAATTTATTTGTATGAAAAATGTTTTATAAGTATGTTCCTATAGCTCCTTGATTTGTCTTGACTGTTAAACTCCCAAGTAGTTTATAATGTCTGCCATTATTTTAAAAAGCATTTGTCTTTCTATTTCTTCTTGTTGGACTTTGTTGATAGTTTATAAAAATGATGATGATTTATGTGGATATATTTTTCTCCTGCAACTTTGCTGAAATTGTTATTTGCATCAACTACTTTCAAATTGTTTCTCTATCATTTTATAACTATACCAAAACATCATCTTCAAAGAGTGATTATTTTGTTTCCTTGTTGTCTATTTTTAGTCCTACAATTAGTGTTTCTTGTATTATCCCTACAGTTAGCTTTGTAATAAATTATTTAACAATAGAGGTGATAATGGACATCCTTCTTTCACCTCTGATATTATTGAGAAGACATGTTTACCTTCATTGTAGAGAATGTTTGTTCTTGCTTTAAATAGATACTAGTTATCATTTAAAGAAAGACTACATATAGTCTTACGTTTTGTAGTAGGTTTTTAATAGATAAAGGTATTGTATTTTGTGAAAGGCTTTTCAGCTTATATTGAAATAACCAAATGTTTTCTTTTTGTGTGCTTGTTAGGTATCGTAAAGCAAGTGGATAGTTTTCCAATTATTAAACCATCCCTGCATTCCTTGTCATAGTGTATAATATTTCACATATTTTGTTGTAATCTCTTTGGTAGTATTTTATTTAAACATTTTTATTTATATTCAAAAAGGAAAATAGTTCATAGTATTTTTCACTCTCTCTGGTTTAGGTATCAAAGTGATGTTTGTGCCATAAAAGGAACTTGGTAAGACTTTACCTTTCTCTATTTTTTCAAACAGTTTATATAATTTTAAGGTATATTATTATTTACATGTTAGTATAATTCGATTGTAAAAGTATCTGGGCTTGGGAATTTTTCTTAAGGAGCTCATTAATGGATTATTAAATTTATTTTTTCCTCTTATAGAGTTAGTTAATTACTTTATTTCTGTTTAAGTTGGACAATAAATTTTACATAAATTTTCATCTAATCATTTAGTTTATCTATATAACTAGCATGTAATTGGGTAAGATAGCTCCTAACATTGCCCTTTTAATTTTTGTTACTAGTAATTTGTTTCCTTTAGTCATTTATATTTCTTTTTATATAACTAGCTTCTAGTTTTATTTCTACTTTAATTTTTTTAATTTCAGTTTTATCCAACTTTATCTTTTATTGAAGTTTAGAGATGTAAATTTTCCTCTTAGCAGAACTTTAGTTAAATCTTAAAAATTACTTCCAACCAAGATGAAGGAAAGAAGCCAGGTCTAAGGTCTCTTGGCTTTTGCTCAGAACTAATATGAATCAAACCTCTTAACAGAATTTTAATCAACAAAAAAAGAACCCAGAAAAAGAACCTAGGAGAAGAAGCTCAACCAACAAGGATATTTTCAGGGAGGTATGGGTGAGCAAGGGGCAAAGAGCAGAGAGCCAACACAGGGGCAGTGGGGTGAGGTCTGAGGACTAACCTGAGAACAGAGGCAGAAACTTTGGCTGTGTGAACTGCAGGCTGGAGAGTTCCAGCCCAGTGTGCAGATTTCCAGAGTGCTGTGAGACATCCTACTCACCTTGGCTGGTCTGGAAGATCAGGGCTGTAAGCCCTGTATTTTATTGTAGAGTCTGTAGATTCTCCCTGTTTCCATTTCAGTTTCCTCTCCTCCAATTGCTGTGGGACAAAGCAACTTTTCACAGAACAAACAGCCGGGCCCCAAATTCAGGTGTGGGCAGCAGATCTCTCTCAGTACTGAATGATTAATAAGGAGATTAACTATATAACCTGAGGGCCCAACACACATTGTAAAAGGATATTTCAGACTCTGCTATTCTCCCTTTCCTTCCCAGGCCTAAGGAGTGGGCCACAAATCAAGGTCACAGACACTACAGAGAAAGCCTCTAGCATTCCCTACTGAACAGCCCACTTGGAGTTACTAAGCCCAGTGAGCTAAGCCTCTAGGGATTTTAACTCCAAATGCCTGTGGCCAGCCCCTCCCCCAACACAAGATCCTAGGAAAATGAAGGAAAGCTAGCAGAAAGGAAGATTCATCGAAAACTATCTCAAAGACAAAGATCCTAACTTAGAGAGAGCTAGAATTTCTGAGGGTATGATGAATTGGTCTCCAGAGCAGAAAGACTTCTCAGAAGAGATCATGAAGGAGTTTAAAAATCAATTGGAAAAATTGGGGAGGGGGGAATGCAAGAGAAAATTAACTCCCTGCAACAAGAAAACAAATCCTTGGTAAATACAATTGGACAAATGGAAAACTCCTTCAAAACTAGAATTGATAAATTGGAAAAGGAGTTGCAAAAGGTAAATGAAGAAACTTCTCTAAAGAAAAGTTTGGAATCAGTGGAAACAAATCACTTCATGATACAACAAGAATCTATTAAACAAAACTAAAAAAATAGAAAAAATAGAAGAAACTGAAAAATATCTCACCTGCAAACAGGTAGAACTAGACAATAGACTGAGGAGACACAACACAAAAATCATTAGGCTTCCTGAAAACACTAAGGATAAAAAAGCCTGGATCGATATCTCAGGATTTAGTGATGAAAAATTGCCCTGATATCATGGAAGCAAAGGGCAAAATAGATATGGAAATATTACATTGATCCCTTCCTGAAAAGGATTCCAAAATGAAAACACCAAGGAATATTGTGGCCAAATTCCAGAATCATCAGATAAAAGAGAAAATACTGAAAGCAGACAGAAAGAAACAATTTAGAGGCCAAGGAGCCACAGTAAGAATTACACAGGACCTGGCTGCATCAATATTAAGAGATCAGAGGGCCTGGAATACAATATTCTGAAGAGCAAGGGAGATGGAATGCAGTCAAGAATTCACTATCCAGCAAAACCAAGCTTTCTCTTCCAGGGGAAAAGATGGACATTTAACAAAATTAGAGACTTCCAATTTTTCCTGATGAAAACACCAGAGTTAAACAGAAAATTTGGACTTCAAAAAGATACTCAAGAGACACATGAAAAGATAAAAAAGGGAAAAGAAAAAAAGTGCTATCCAATAAGATGATACTGGCTATATCCCCCCAGGAGAAAGATTCTCATAATTCTTGAGAACTTTAACTCTACTAGAGAGAATATATTTAGCCAGAAGTAATGGACATTCAAGACTTATCCATGACTCTGACAGAATGATTTAAAAACAATATCTCCTTAAGCGGGCAGTAAAAAATGAGAGAATGGAGGAGACTGAATGGGGTAAATCACATCACAGGAGGAGGTACAAAGGTTTTATTGTAATAAAAGGGAAGAAGGGAGGAGGTAAGAACAGTCTGAATTTTACTCTCATCAGATTGGCTCAAAGAAAGATTAACAGATACACATTCAGTTAAGAAACTTGCCTTGTCTATCAAGCATTAAAAGGGGAAACGGAAGGTGGAGGGGGTGCTATGTGGCACAGTGGATAGAGCTCCAGCCCTGGAGTCAGGTGGAATTGAGTTCAAATCTGACCTCAGACACTTAATAATTACATAGCTGTGGCATTGGGCAAGTCACTTAACCCCATCACCTTGCAAAAAACGGGGGAAAGAGGAAGGGGGAAGCAAAACTAAAAGAAAGAAGGGAAGGAACAAGGGACAAAGGGAAAGGGGAAAGAAAGTGGAGGAGGATTGAATATAAGGGAGCAAAACAATGAAGGAGGTGGTATTCAAAAGCAATTTGGGAATATTGGATAATATGTATAAAGTGAAAAAGGGGGAAAATACAAATAGAGAGAAGATAGCATGGAGGGAAATAAAGAGTTAGTAATTATAATTTTGAATGTGAATGGGATGACATCTCCCAAAAAATGTGAGTGCATAGCAGACTGGATTAAAAACTAGAATCCTATGATATGCTGCTTACAAGGAACACATCTGAAACAGAGAGATACATATAGATAAAGGTAAACATTTGGAGCAGAATATATTTTACTTCAGCTGAAGTGAAAAAGGCAGGGTAGCAATCCTTATCTCAGACAAAGTAGCTGCAAAAGCAGCAAATTGAAAGAGATAAGGATGGAAGGAAGCTATATCCCCTAAAAAGTGCCATAGACAATAAAACAATCTCAATACTAAATATGTATTCACCAAGTGATATAGCATCCAAATTCTTATAAGAGAAGCTGAATGAGTTACAGGAAGATATAGACAGCAAAACTCTACTGGTGGGAAACCTCAAACTCCATCTTTCAAATCTAGATTAGTCTAAACAGAAAGTAAACAAGAAAAGAGTTAAATAGGTAAATAGAATGTTAAAAATCCTAGACATGATAGACCTTTGGAGAAAACTGATTGGGGATAGAAAAGAATATATTTCTTTTCAGCAGTATATGACAATTACAAAAATATTGACCATGTACTAGGGCATAAAAACATATAATCAAATGCAGAAATGCAGAAATAGTAAATACTTCCTTCTCAGATCATGATGCAATAAAAATCATGTGCAATAATGGGCCATGGAGATATAGACCAGAAATGAAACAACCCCATTTTAAAGAATGAGTGGATCAAACAAAAAATCACAGATAGAAATAATGATTTCATCCTAGATAGTGACAATGAGACACCATGTCAAAACTTATGGGATACAACTAGAGTTATTAGTGGACATATTATATCTTTAAATGCTTACATGAATAAAAGAGTAAAAGGAAATCAATGAATTAAGCATGCAACTAAAAATTTGACAAAGAACAAATTAAAACCTCCAATGAAATATCAAATTAGAAATTCTAAAAATTAAAGGAAAAAATAATAAAATAAAAAGCAAGAAAACTATTAAACTAATAAATAAAACCAAGAGTTGGTTTTATAAAAATAAACAATATAATTGCTAAATCTCTGGTTAATTTCCTTTAAAAAAGTAGAAAACCAAATTGTTAGTATCACAAATGAAAAAAGGTGAACTCACCACCAATGAGGAGGAAATTTATATAACAATGCATAATTATCTTGCTCAACCTTATGCCGATAGATTTGATAATGAAATTGAATTCCCTAAGAAAAAATTCTCCAGGACCACATGGATTCACAAGTGAATTCTATAAATCCTTTAAGGAAAAAATGGTTCCAGTTCTACATAAACTCTTTGGAAAGAGGTGAAGAAGGAACTCTGGTTTCCTCTTTCTATGACATCAAAATGTTGTTGATATCTAAATGAGGAAGAATCAAAACAAAAAAAGAACATTATAGACCAATTTCCTTAATGAATATGGATGCAAAACTCTTAATAAAATCTTAGAAAAGCTATTACAGCAAGTTACCAGTAGGATATTATACTATGACCAAGTAGGGTTTATTCCAGGAATGTAAAGTTGGTTCAATATTAGGAAAAACTGTTAGTATAATTGACTATATCAATAATAACCCTAACAGAAATCATATGACTTATTAGATCTAAAATAATATTGTAAAGCATCAGTCATCCAAACTGTCTAGTACTGGCTAAGAAATAGAGTGGTGGATTAGTGGAATAGAGTAGGTGCAACAGTGACAGCAGGAAAAGATTATAGTAATGTACTGTTTGATAGACTCAAAAAAAGCCCAGCTTCTGGGATGAAAACTCTCTTTGATAAAAAAAAAAACTTTGGGAAAATTTGAAGTTGGTATGGCAGCAACTTGGATTAGACCAAGATCTCTTACCCTAAACCAAGATAAGATCAAAATGGCTTCAGGATTTAGAAGTAAAGAAAATTTTATAAGCAAACTAGAAGATCAAAGAATAGTTTATCTGTCAGATCTATGCAAAGTAAAGCAATTTATGAACAAGGAAGAGATGCATAATATCATTAAAAACAAACTAGATAATTTTAGTTAAATTAAATTGAGAAGTTTTTACACATAGCCACTGTAATCAAGATCAAAAGAAATGAAGTAAATTGGGAAACAATTTTTACAACTAGTATTTCTGACAAAGGACTCATTTCTTAAAATATATATAGAACTGAGTCAATTTTATTTTTCAAAAGCCATTCCTCAATTGTCAAATGGTCAAATATTATGCAAAGGCAACTTACAAATGAGGAAGTCAAAGCTATGCATAGTCATATGAAAAATTGCTCCAAATCAATACTGATTAGAGAAATGCAAGTAAAGAACCTCTTGGGTACTTTCTCACACCTCTCAGATTGGCCAATATGACTAGCAAGGACAATGATAAATGTTAAAAGGGATATGGGAAATTTGGGACACTAATACATTGTTGGTGGAGCTGTGAACTGATCCAGCCTTTCTGGAGAGCAATTTGGAATTATGCCCAAAGCGCAATTAAAATGTGCATATCTTTTGATTCGTCAATACCTCTACTGGGTCTATACTTTGATGAGATCATGAAAAAGAGTTAAAACATCACCTGTAAAAAATATTCATAGCAGCTATGTTCGTGAAAGTAAAGAACTGGAAATTGAATGAATGGCCATAGATTTTTTTATGCGAAAAATTTTCCCCATTCTTCCTCTCCTTTCCCTTTTCTTTCTTTCTTCCTCATCTATTAATTATATTTATCTCAACCCTATATAAAGAACTCACTCTCATTCCCTCTTTTTATTTAAAATTCTCCTGACCACCCCAATAATGATAAAGACCTTAGGAGATATGTATTTCATCTTCCCATATATGTTTACCTTTTAACAATTCTCTTGGTGCTTCTATTTAAAAGATAAATATTCTATTCAGTTTTTTTTCTATAAGAATACTTAAAGGATCTCACTTTCATTAAAGATCCATTTTTTTCTCTAAAAAGATTTTCCTCACTTTTATTTTTAGATTATTCTTGGTTGTAATACCAGCTCTTTTCTCTTCCAAAATATTAGAAAATAAAGGAAAGGAATGCCTTCTTCTACTTCTTTAGCATTGGTTACTATTAAATCTTCTATGAACTTGACTGTAGCTTCATAATATTTGAATGTTGTCATTCTGCCTGCTTGTAATATATTTTCCCTGAGATTTGGAATTTGGTTTTAATAATCTTTGGAGTTCTCATTTTGTGATCTTTTAAGCTGGTCATTTATATATTGTTGGAATTTTTAAGTTTTTGTTTTACCATATGGTTTTAGGAAACCATTTCAGTTTTTAGTTTCTTGAAATATGATCTGTAGGAATTTTCTTTGATCCTAAATTGTCTCTCAATTTTTCAGGTCAGTAAAGATATTATACATTCTCTTCTATTATTTTCAATCATTTGGCTTCATTTTATTACTTTTTTATGTCTTATAGATTCATTAATTTCTATTCACAAATTCTAATTTTTAAAAGCATTTTAATGATTTTTTCTATATTTTTTTCCTATTTGACCATTTCTAATTTTTAAGGAATTATTTTCCTCAGTGAAGTTTTATATTTCTTTTTCCCATTTAATCAATTCTGTTTTACAGTGCTGTTTTCTTCAGTATTTTAGTCCTGTTAATTATTTTTCATAATTTTCTTTCCTTTTCATTTTTAACCATTTTTTCTTCTGATTACATTTTTGGAAAATATACTTTAGTTAGTAAAGTTGTTTTGTTTTTTTTAATTTGAATCCAAATTATATATTTTAAAGTTTTAGTTATGGAAATTTAGACTTTGCTGCCTGAGTTTGAGTCTTAATCTTCAAAGTAGCTCTTCCTGGTCAGATTCTTTATTATTGTTGATCATTTTTTCACTTC